>NC_064848.1:80654211-80924211 GCF_024139225.1 Suncus etruscus
TGGCAGGCTTGAAAGACCATTGGATGCCAGAGATGGAACCTGGGTTGCAAAGCAAACACCCTACTTGCTGTCCTATCATTCTGCTTCTCTATAAACAAAATATTGCACAAGAGAAAGATCATATATACTACTTGCCCAACCATATGTCATTTAATATGGTTATATAATTACATTGAGAGAATTGGGGAGTGAGCAATGTTAGCAGGTGTCAAGTCTCACTTACGATAATGGAAAATAACTATATTTTACAAATACAACTATTTGAGGGACACATCCAGTGGTGCTCAAGGGCTATTCGAAGCTCTGCACTCAGAAATCATCCCTGGCAGATTTGGGGGACCATATAGAATGCAGGGGATAGAGTCTAGGTCCTCTCTCTTCAAGGCAAACACCTTATCTGCTGTGTTATCACTCCAGCCCCAAATACATTTTTTAAACAATTTAAGAAATTGCTTGAATTAAATATATGATGACAACTGATAGGCATTCTATTTGAAGTGCTGAAAGCTTATATGGAAATATATAATATAGATAATAGGGTAATATTATTTTTATAGAATTACGTAAGTTTGGTTTCGACAAAATAGAACCCATTTATTTTTTTTTTTGAAAAGAGTATAGATGTGCTCTACCAAGAGCAATTTTTGGGAATTAGTTGTTCCTACATTTTGCCTGACCTAAAATAATGGGACAGTCAAGAGGTGACTCTCTTGGGGCTTGTTGATTTATTTGTACACAGTGGAACCTTGAGGGCATTATTCTAGGAAAATGAGATTCATTAGTGTTTTTGAATAGGGTGAAAAAGTACAAAAAGAGAGAGGAGAAAGAATAGCTAAAGTAAGGAAATGATTGATTAGAAGGCCAGTCACTAGAGTTCCAAAGCTGAGCAATGATTTTGAAGTACATTTTGCAATGAACCATCAGAGCAAATAAAACTAAAGTAATTTTGTTGCCTTGGACAATAGAACCCATGAAGACATCAGGAAATAAACTTCAACCCCAATTACCCACAGGCCACTTAGTATTCTAATGTCTTGACTCTTCGTGAACTCTAAATAAATGTGTATTTGCAGCATTGTCATCATTATTTATAATAACAAACAAGAAGTCTGGAAAGCTATTGTTGAGTGACACATAAAACTATTTTAGTTTTAAAGATTTTAGAGATTATACCTGTCTCTAAATAATCTGCATTTTTTAAATTTCACAATAGCTTTAAACAGAGCTAATAGGAGTTGTGATTTATTCTAAGTATCACTTCAACCATTCTCATTCACCAACTGAGATGAGAAAAGAAAAGATGGCCATGGTCTTGGTAACAATGACATGAATAATCATCTATTGCTCCACATTTACAAATGCGGGGATTTGGATGTGTTATTCTGGCTTTAGGAACCAAATGTCCCCACTCTGCACAAATTGGGGCTTCTCACTGAAGTGAATTATCAGCCCTAAATGGCCATAAACATTTTAGGATGAAGGACATGCTATCTTAATTAGTCCTCTTTTACTTTGAAGCCAAATCCTCTTCATTTTCTCTAAGTTCTAATTATTTTATTCCCTTATCTGTTTTTGTCTTCTTAAGACAATCTTCTCTCAAAAGTCACTTCCATGCACTGAAGGAACTTTTTTTTTTCACTTTGCATCCTGCTACTTGGTCAATATGGGATGAATACAGTAGGCAGGGTGCTTGTCTTAATGCAGCCATTCCTGGTTCCAGTCTCTGTACCACCTAGAAGTCCCCTGAGCCCTGCTAGCAGGAAGCCCTAAGCACAGCTGAGTGTTGCTCCCCCAAATTAAATGCAAACAAAAAGTTATAAAAAAATAAATACATGCCATAGTTAATAAGATTAACTCTCTTCTGATTTGTATGTCAAATTAGTTAAAATGTCAAAGCAGCTTGTTGAGCTAAATTAATGAAAATTTATGATTCAGCATTCTGTTCTTTGTATAATAAAAAAATCATTTGAATTTTCAATTCTTCTACATAGGTCAGAATTTCTAGATCTAAAACTGTGCCTATCTAGATTCCAAAACTCAAAGCCTCCATTGTTTATTCATCTTTCAGTGTAACAGCCAATCTGTCAGAAAGCAATTAGCAGAGATAAAAATGAACTATTGCTACCATTCCTTGAACATTTACTACATGTGTGGTACTTATTTTTCCAATCTTTTAACAATCTTAAAAGGTAGGTTTTGATTTTTTTTTAAATTTCACTTTAAGATAAGAAAATAATGTTTTGGAGAAGTGAGACATTTAAAAGTACACAGCAAGAAATAATTATCTGAGTATTAAATGAGGTAGGTTTCTCATTGTTTAAAAGTAGGTGCTCTTTACTATTATTAAAAAGGTCATTTCTAGAATCTACTGGAATCTAATATTCTTTTTATTTTCAGAACATTAAAACACAGTGGCTAAAATGGTTCCATAATAATGACACCCTTTTCATAAAGAAAAAAGCTAGGAAACTGACTCCTTCTTTAGTTTGTTGTCAAGAAGTTTAAAAATTTTTATTACTGTTTTCATGGAGAATTTACATAATTTTATATATTGACATTGAGAATTATGGTTCAATCATTGAATGCTCAGCATAAATCAGAAAAAATAACAATAAATGCCTCCTGAGAATGAAGAAACACCAGTTTTCCAAATGTTACAGGCTACTAGAAACAGAAATAAAATGTAAATGAAATTTCTCTTAATATAAGAACAAGATACAAATGCTAAGAGTAATTTTTCAATCACACACTCCTAATGAAATGTTGAGATCAGTTTCAAGTACTTTATTAAAATAGGATATAGAATAGATGTCAAAATAAGTTAAACTGAATGAAGAGGAAACAACTATTAGAACCTTTGTCACTAGTTTCAAGAACAAAGAATTGCTTTCCCCCTCAACTTTCAAAGCAGTAGTATTTATTTGGAAAAAAAGTAAAAAGCTAAATTTTAAGGTATAATCATACCTTCAAAAGATGTTGGACAAAAGAAAAAAATAATATCCCCCTTAAAAATTTTTGATTTTTAAAATAACCTTAATTTCAAGCTTTTATGTTAGTTGTCATTTTGACAGATATGCCAGTATTATGCATAGGAAAAAAATCTGCATCATTCAAAACATATCCTCAAGTTTAGTTTTAAAGGGCCCACACTCTTAGGATTAGAGTGATAGTACAGTGGGTAGGATGGCTGCCTTATACACAGCTGATTTGGGTTCAATTTCCTACATTCTAAGTACTGCCAGGAGTAATTTGGCAGTACAGAGTAGTTCCTGAGAATCTCTGGGTGTGGCCCCAAAATGAATAAGTAATTAATAAAAAATAGAGGAACAATACCCAATGAGGTTCGGAACTAGTGATGTGGGCCTTGTGGTCAGTATTCAGGCTCTGCAACCAGGTGCTTCCTTCCTGTTATCAAAATCCTCATAGTATTACTTAGAAGGGCATAAATTTAGAATATTGAATGTGTGTCTAGTGGAGTCTTGCCTTCCTGGCTCGTCTCAGCTCAATTTCCTTTTCCACCATTCAATAGCCATCTACATAAAAATCTGTTTTAGATTCTCACCTTGTAATTACAGCCATGAAAAGGGAATGGATTTCACCCTTGCCTAGTCTTGCTCCAAAAACCAATTCAGAACTTCCTCTTCCATGTTATCAATTGCTTCTTAGTGGCTAAAATAAAAATCATGTATTCTCCTTCCTGCAAATCCTATTTTACCTGCTTAGCTAGAGAGTACTACAAAATAATCACAATTTTGGAATACATTGAAATTATACCAAACTTGCTTTTTGGATGTCAAAAAGCTGGGATTAAAGTTAGAAGAAGAAGAAGAAAAAAAAAAAACTCAAAAACTCAGTTGCTGCTTCTACCTTTTTCAACTCTATTTCCGAGTCATCTGACAGGTGCTGAAAAAAGGCACATGCAAGGAGCTAGAGAAAAGAACCATTTTCTCATATATATGCCAAAACTTGATTCACGCCAAATTCACGACTGCCTTCTCATTACTAGGATCTGCTCACTCACTGTCAAACTAGGAGTCAAACAGAAGAATAATCCCCAGGGCCTACCCCAGTTCTTGGTTTCTATTTATTACAGCTGCACCATCTTGGGAACTGCTTACCAAATGGAGACACAGCTATCACTATTTTTGACGATCTGACATGGGGAAATTTGACTGCCAGAAGTGATATTCTTCACAACTTCTGACAGTGCAAAGTTTCAACCAAGCAGGAAAAATGCTTTATTTCTAAGTGGAATACTGGAGTACTTGGTGTAAATTGTTGAATTAAACAGATTTATGATAGCTCAGTACAAGGGAAAGTTTACAAGGTGTTTTAAAGAAACTGATATCATAGGCCATATAATTTCCACAAGCATTTCACTGTGATGCTGTGTAATTCCTCTGCATCTGATGGTGATGTCAGTGCAGGCGTCAAACACTTGGCCCTCCACCCTCCATCAAGTGGAATGACCAATGGATATAAAATTAAGGGAAAATTAGCATCAGTGTTGGAAAATGGAAAGGATGCCATACATATGCTCGACATGTTAGTGGGTGTATATTTTATATAGGCTGATGGTAAAGAAACAAAGGCACTAGTAAGGTGCTATTCATGATTTTCCTTGTGACAGAGGAGTGGATGAAAGTGGTGAGACCCGGGGCCGGGCGGTGGCGCTGGAGGTAAGGTGCCTGCCTTGCCTGCGCTAGCCTAGGACAGACCGCGGTTCGATCCCCCGGCGTCCCATATGGTCCCCCAAGAAGCCAGGAGCAACTTCTGAGCGCATAGCCAGGAGTAACCCCTGAGCGTCACAGGGTGTGGCCCAAAAACCAAAAACAAACAAACAAACAAAAAAAAAGAAAGTGGTGAGACCCAATCATTCCTGTAAGAACAAGTAATTTGCACAGGTGAAAGGAGCCTTGGTATAGGAAATCAACGGAGTGAGTACAAGTTCTACTGCTACACTTTCTTCTTGAGCCAGGGGCCATTTTAAGGAGAATTTACAACAGAAGTAAGAGGCCACTTTAAGTGGGAGGTGATTGCAAAGGTCATATTGGAGGTGCTAGATCATGAAAACATTTTGCCAGTCATAATGAAAAAAAATCACCTTGAGGGATGAAATGTCTCTTAAAATAGTCACTCTATTGACTGTTAAATGAAGATGAATATGCTTATTTGTTTTTAAGGAAAATTCAAGAGTTTTGGAATGAATCTCTGAGAACAGAGTCAGCAGAAGAGATAGGGAAAGAAAATTGTCAAATGTGCTATACCTGGCTGTTTGTCCACCCCAAAACTCATGGTTCTTCTTTCAATAGTTTTAAAATAAAAGTACTAATATTAGGGGCCAGTTAGGTGGTGCTAGAAGTAAGGTGTCTGCCTTGCAAGCACTAGCCAAGGAAGGACCGTGGTTCGATCCCCTGGCGTCCATATGTTCCCCCCAAGCCAGGGGCAATTTCTGAGTGCTTAGCCAGGAGTAACCCCTGAGCATCAAACAGGTGTGTCTCGAAAAACCAAAAAAAAAATACAATATTACTGTTTTATACTAATAAAGCTGATATACCAGACTTATCACGAAACTGCTAGGATCCCTTTACCATTGTTCCAACATCCCTCCACTATCACTATCACCAGCATAGCAGTTAGTTCTCTGGATCATATCTCAGGGCTGTTTTCATTGGCTTTTGCTTTGCTTTGTTCCCTAACAATCACCTGCTATTTGTCTTTTTTTTTTCTTATTTAACTCCACTTAGCACGGTTTCCTCCAATTCTATCCAAGTTAAAATGAACTCCAATATTTTATATTTACTTATAGCTGAGTAGTATTGCAATTGTGTATATATGATACAATTTATCGGCGCATGTTGTTGGGCACCAGGTTGTTTTCACATCTTGTTGACTCTTATTTTTAAAAACTTGTGATGCACACATGTGTGGAAATGTCTTTTGGGTTATGGTTGTGTGGTTTGGGGTAGATGCCCAGAAATGAAATTTTAGAATAATATGCAAGCTCTATTCTTACTTTTAAGAAGTATCCCAACCATCTTCTCTTCCATTATTATTCTTATGAGACACCCACCTCTTTGTTACTGTATTCCAACACAAAATAGGAGCAGCAGTAAAGTACTGAACTTTTGTGAATTCAGTAAGTCAGACTGATATGATTAGAAATACAACCTCTTATAAACTGTGGTACATCTACACAATACTAAGCAGCTGTTAGGAATAATGAAGTCATGAAATTTGTTTATACATGAATGGGCATAAAGATTATTATGTTGAGTTAGATGCAAAAGGAAAGGGCTAGACATAGAATAATCTTATTCATTTGTGGAATGTAAGAAAAATATAAGACAAGTATGGTAATAATATCCAGAGATAATAAAGATGAAGGGCAGGAATAGTCCATTGTAGAAAGCTTGCCATAAAGAGTGGTAAATTCAGTTAGAGTAGAGAAGGGTCTACTATGAAAATGATAGTTGGAACTGATCATTCTGAATTAGAAGTGGGTGCTGAGAGAGGTGGGGGGGGACAGAGAGAGAAAGAGAGAGAGAGCAAAATGTCTGCTTCCCCAGAGACCAGTAGGGGTGAGGGTTGGAAGGAAATTGGGACATTGGTGGTGGGAAAGGTGCACTGGTAAAGAGGAGTGTCATTCTATGACTAAAACACAACTATGAACAATTCTGTAACCACAATGCTTAATAAAGCAATAATTAAAAAATAAGTACACCCTCTTGAAAATATTTTTTTTTTACTGAAAGATCTACTGAAGGTAGATCTTTGGAGGGATATAGGAAAACTGGGCTGGGACTATGAATCATCAAATAGAAGAGAAACATAAACTTTTTTGTCAAGTGCGATATTAGGGATTATTGATATGTCTCCAAATTCCTTCCCTCCCAGCATCTATCCTTTTGCAATGTAATTTTGTTGCACCAATTGAACAAAGACTTCCATTTTTTCTCTATAACAACTATAGGAAAGTAAAACTATTTTCCATATATTATAGTATAATCACACAAATACTTCACTTTTAATACCAGGTATGTTTAATTCACCCCCACAAAGCATATTTCCAGTTCTCAGAGAATATAAATATGGTGTCCTATAATCAATACAGACACTGTCAATATTATCAGATCCCAGAAATTTAAGGTTCAATGTCACAAGACAGTCCCAATTTCATATGATAACCACAAACTCAAATGTTTTATGTGTTTCTAATTAACCTACTCTGTTTGTTGGGCTTTTTCAACTTGGCTTGATGTGTGAGTCATGCCTGGTTGCAATCAAGGAATACTTCTGGTTTTATGCTCGGATGTTGCTCTCAGTGTTTCTGGGGGACCATGAGTGTCAGGGATTAAAACTGGGCCTTCCACAGCAAAATATATGCTTTGTTGTTTGATCTATCTTCCTAACTGACCTACTCTAAATCAGAAGGCTCTATGATAGCCTCCTTGGCTTCTATAATTTGTCACAGTGACTAAAGAATTAAAACAAAATAGTTTACCAGTGGTACTGGTAGATTATTATGGATCTTGTAAAGGGGACAATGAATGAAAAAGGATGAAAAAGAAACATTAAAAAATATATGTGAAGAGGTGATGATCTCTGATGCTTTCTCTGTGAAAATTGTCTTCCCAATACTTTCATCTGCTTGGCACTTGGTCCTTGTCAATGAAATATGTATAATTAACACATTTAATTTCCAAAGATCCAGGCAGGAGCTGAAATTTACCAACCCACTAATCACATAGCCGAGTCCCTTGCTGACCAGTCCTTACACATGAGCCCTACCATTCACCAGTAATTTCATTAACATATAAAAAACTCAATCACTTGCATTACTCCAAGGGTTTTAGGAACTTTCATTCCTATATTTCAGGAATGAGTAAATATATACATATTTATTATTATTATATATTATATATTATTATTATAAATTGTAGCAGCACACTTTCCATTCAGAGATGGGAAGAATCTGGCAGATCTTGTGATTTATTTAAACCGAACGCACGAGGCAGAAATTTAGTATTTAATTTAAATTTAAAGCCAGAAATATTATTTATCCTCACCCACTGAAATATCTCCCACCACCATGTGGGAAGTACAAGCCAGCAGAAAGACTAGACAGAGAAATGACTCTGTAGCAGCCAACACTGAGATCCCAAACTGTGCTTCTGTCCATGAGTTCATCTCACAACCTCCAGCACCAGCTGAGTGTCTGTGAATGAACCACTGGAGTAAGGTAGGCTAGGGTGGGGGAATAAGAATTACAAATCTCAAAGGAAAAATTATATAATAAAAATAACAGATGTCTTTGCACCAAAGGACAATATATACTATCAAAATCATTTGAAGGAGAAAGTATTGTGATTAAGAATTACATAGCTACATTACTGCTTTTATATATGAGAATGAGAATTTTATTCTAAGATACAACAGACTTCACGAAAGCATTTAAGGATAGAATCTACTTGAAGATGTAACTAAGACTCAAATCAAAATTTAAAATGTCAAGTATTCTACATAAGGCAGGGAAGCTTTAGTTTGGTAAACAAAACAGCACAAAAAGATGTTTAAAAATCTATAAATGTGGCTTTAAAAAACATAGACATAATTATATTTCTTTTAAAAGGCTAAGGATTAAAATAATTTGCATCAAATTCACAAATTATTATCAATAAAAATAAGATTACATGCTGAGAAAGAATATATGAGAATGCTAATATGTCTAAACAATGAAAATAAATATGGATATTATTTACTATCAATAGATAGTAAGTTATATTTAAATGGAATTTTAAAAATTAAAGAGATGGAAGAGCTGGAGCATAGATAGTATAACAACTAAGGTGCCTTGTACATAGTCAACCCAGGATTGATTGCTGGAACCACATAAGGTTTTCTGAGCACAGAGTAGTAAATCTGAACTCTGCTGGGAATAGCCCCAATCAAATATATAAATAAATAAATAAATAAGTAGAAATAAAATATTAAATGGAAAAATTGACTAAATAACTTTCAACTTTATTAGTGAGACTTTGAAAACCATATTTTCCTTCTATTTCTTTCTTAATAGGAATGTACATATGACACATGTATTTTATATCATACATGTGTATGCCATGCTTTATAAAACAAATAAATCAATGAAAATGTAGACAGTCCTAAATAAGTAATTTATAATAAATTTTATTAAATAACATATTCTTATCTATTTTCTATCTCAAAAATTGTAATGATTTCTAGTGAGAGTTGAATAATGGAATCTGTCTTCAATGTTTCAGAGAAATTAGATTTCACACTTTGAGCATAGACACCAAGAGTGTGCTTCTAAATTCATTTATATTTTAGATTTAGTTTTCATGTCTATAATAGCTGAGTATGAACCTTCATAGAAATTGACAGCTTTAAGGCAATAAGGTACATTTTTAACTCACTTAGTAATAATGACATATATTTTATAACAAACATTTTTAGTGACATAGTTATTGCACCCAATTACTACAATTATGTAATTCTTATTATTGAAATTTGGTAGTAAATTCTCTGAAAGCAAGAGATTGTTCCTGAAAAGGAATCCATTCCTGTTATATTCTTATGATTCAAAAAATGGGCTCAACAGAACCAGAAAAATAGCTGTCAAGCTGCCAGATAGGAATGATCCCTGAGTGCAGCACCTGGAGTAAGCCCTGAATATGTTATGTGTAACCCCCTCAAAAAAAAAAAAAAAGGTGGGGTTATATTCTCCAAAACTTTTAAATAGAATAAATTCTACTTCAAGTTTTTTAAGTGTGCTGATATGGGAGATTATGTTTAAAGGTATAACATTTATATCAGTTTCAGCAAAATATCATATAGCAATGGAAACACCAAGAAACATTTCCAAATATCCATTTTGAAACACTTTCTATTACCTCATAAAATGGCTGATGGTGAATTCCTGCCAGGAGAAAGTATTAGTCAGGTTTTTTTTTTTTTTTTTTTTTAAGGAAATGGAGAGAGGCTGCTATTAATATTTCTTGGGTTTGTATCATGGTCAGTTTTTCTAACCTGCATTGGGGGAACAATTATGTTTAGGTCACGAAAAGTTGGTGAGTTTTCAGAGAAACAAATAAATGACTAAATGATTAAATCTATTTAACTGAGAATGCTTAAACCCCAGTGAATGGAGAAAAGGGAACAAAATGTTAAAAGGTTCCAGCACATTTACTCTGACTTCTAAAATAATTTTTCCTATATTACTGCCTTATCAACTATAAGTACACATAACATATCCATCTAATATGTGGGTCAATATTAATATTTATTATTTTAAAAGTTTACTGTAGGGACTGGAATAATAGTGCAGTGGAAGGGCGATTGCCTTGCACAAACCTCGCTTTGATCCTTGGCATCTCATATAGTCCCCAAAGACAGGAGCGATTTCTATAGCCAGGAATAACCCCTGAGCATCACCAGGTGTGGCCCCACACCCCCACAAAAAGCTTGTTGTAATGCTTAATTGTTAGGTAGAAAATTAACATTATCTTTTGAGCCTCTCATAAATGGTTTCTACACAAATTGAGTCATAGGATTCCATTGGAATTCCATTGGAAAATTAATAGTGACATTGAACCAAGGGTATTCTCACCACCAATGTTGTCCTCCCTCCACCCCTGTTTCCAGCATGCATCCCATATCCACTTCTCTTGCCCCCGAGCTGCTAGTATAAGTGGTCCCCTCTATGTCTAGCTTGTGTAGATTAGGTGTTGATTCTGTTGTTGTTGGCTTTGGATTTGGTGTCTACGTCTGATCATTTTTTATTTCTACTCAATGTTCATACAACTTTTTGGTCTTGGTACCCTCCATTATTTCCCCCTCAATTTGTGAAGCAGGGCAAGATGGTTCAAGTTATGTGGTTCTGTTAGAAGAAAAGGAGGAGGAGGAGGAGGAGGAGGAGAAGAAGAAAGAAGAAGAAGAAGAAGAAGAAGAAGAAGAAGAAGAAGAAGAAGAAGAAGAAGAAGAAGAAGAAGAAGAAGAAGAAGAAGAAGAAGAAGAAGAAAAGTGGTGTAAAAATCAAACAAGCAAAAAAAATACAGGTGGAGTCCTTCTAGAGGCTATAAATATCAATTTAAGAGATGAAAGGGAAAAAGGAAGAAAAACATAACAAAAAAAATTGAGCATAAAAATTCGAAAAGCACCACAGCAATAAAGACAACAGCCAAACAATAACTACAGTCCCGAGATAAAAACATAACAAAGCACACACACACACACACACACACACACACACACACAACCAAGTAACAACTATTATGTACAATATAGGAAAAGACACACTTTTGTTTGAACAGCCCAAGACAAAGGATGTAGGTATTACCTTGGATATATAGAGATCTAGGAAATAAATATGCTTAGCTAAAAAGATGATAGTTTGAGGAAAGAAACTGAAAAATTGATTTAGGAAACTTTAATTACTAATCACTAGGATGCAAAGACCCTTGGGGAACACCCTACCCACTTTGCTATTGCTACAGCCCTCTCAAACATATTTTTATTTCACTATTTTAGATTTGTTCTTATATATGCATACTCTACAACACAAAGCATTTATCCAAGCAAACATGTGCTTCTCCCACCTCATTAAGGTTAATAATTTGATATGATTAACTATTACATCACATAAATGTTTTAATGCCAAATAAATAAAAGTCTACACTTTTATAATTAAAAGTTGTGTCTTTCTGTAGTGCATGGACACAAAGGGAGCCATCTCACCTTCATTGAATCTTATTTTATTCATCTATCAGAATTGATCATATAGCTGTTTACATAAGCTATAATATGTAATTTTGATTATTATAGTTTTTCTCAGTCTTTGCAGTTGTTTGTTTGATTGATCTGCTATGTTTTATTAGTTTGGTTTGGTTTTACTAAGTTAATTTTGATTTTCACATCATCTCATAATTATTTTTACTTTATAATTGTTTTAAAATTTATAACATCATTTAAAATGCCTTACATACAAATAATAGTTTACTTATATTTTCTTCTGGTGTTAATTTACTTTAGGGTGCATGGATTGAGGACTTGGGTAACACTAGGCAGTCAGGACTCAACGTTTACTCTTGGATCTGTGCTCAGGGATCACTTCTTGGCAAGGCTCAGGGTAACATAAGGATTGCCAAAGATTCAACCAAGGTCTACTGTGTGCAAGGTAAGTTTCTTACTGTACTATATCTCAAGCCTCCTGTTTTTAATTAATTTACTTTTAAGTAAATTATGTAATTTGTATTTTATGTAAATACAAATGTATTTTAATGAAAGGCATGAGACTAGATATAGGTAGAATATATGTTAATAGTGTGAATACAGACTAGATTTTAGAGTTTATACTACACCTTTAATTCTTCCCAGTTATATAACCTGAATAAATTTCTTAGCTTGTCATTGTCTCAATTTCTATATATAAATTTTGATAATAATGGTAGCTCTTTTACAGAATTCCTATGAAAGTTGAGAACACTTATTGGTATATATGGTATTTGGAGCTATGCCTAACACGTAGCTCTATCATTCATTCTTAGTAACTGGCCAATTGTGCCAACACATTTGCTGAACACCCTCTACAATCATATCTAATTTGAAATCCCATTTATATCATTGCCCAAAGTCTGGTGCACCATTTGTCAGCCCCTGCCCTGCATTTTTACATTTTATAGTACTCTAACTTTACAATGATTTCTCATATATAACCGATTTCTCATTTCTGCAAATGTGATTTTATTGTTTCCCCTTTCCAAACTGTTCTTTATTAATCCTCCCTTGGTATTTTTCTAGATATATTTTAAAACATCTCATTAAATTCTAAAAATAATGACAAAAAATTAAATTGGAATTTTTTGCATTTATGGATTAGTTTAAAATAACTGCATCAAAAATTTTTTTGTTTTGTTTTGTTTTTGTTTTGGGGCCACACCCATTTGATGCTCAGGGGTTACTCCTGGCTATGCACTCAGAAATCGCTCCTGGTTTGGGGGACCATAAGAGACACCTGGGGATTGAACAATGGTCTATTCTAGGCTAGCGCTTGCAAGGCAGACCCCTTACCTCTAGCACCCGCCGCTCTGGCCATACATCAAAAAATTTTAATAACAATTTATATTTCCCAGATTACCTTTGATTAATAGTCAAATTTGAGAAACTCAAAAACAAATATGTATTTAGGCAGGTCGGTGATTGTATTTAACAGATAGATAAGTCTCAAATGTATTAGATGCTCATCACGTCACAAATAGGTGGCAAATTTTATTTATCAGGAACTTTTAATTTGTCATCTATATAAAAAGTATAGTTAAGTGATATCAACTATGACCTTTACATAGAAATTTTACATAAAAATTTTTTCACACTCCATTTATATTGTCACCCACTTTCCATCTATTCAGTTTAATTTGCATGAAATGGTGTGCGTTCCAAAAACCACATGTAATCTTGAATACCAATATATTCTACAAGCATTGGAAATGTCCCATTTTCCATATCAAAATCACAAATAAGAAACTCTCCTTAAATGACATTTAATAACTAATTAAAAGTTATTCCCTTTTAGGGCCAGAGCGTTCGCACAAGCGGTAAGGTGTCTGCCTTGCACACACTAGCCTATGACAGACCGAGGTTCAATCCCCTTGCGACCCATATGGTCCCCCCAAGCCAGGGTCGATTTCTGAATGCAGAGCCAGAGTAAACCCTGAGCATCACTGGGTGGGCCCAAACATTCAAAAAAAATGTTATTTTCTTTTATTAGTGAATCTTAGGTTTAACCTAAACACTATATGCAAATATCTATTTTTTTTTCACTCATCATGTATGTCAGTACTTCTCAATTATTTTCTGTCATGCCCCCTAGGAAGAAGAAAACATTTTTCGCACACCCCACATGACTGTAAATAGTACCTTTATTAAAAACTTTAACCTGCAAAACAAAAATACATAAAATAATTTGAGCTGACTTTTTAATCAGAAGTGATGTCTGGATTAATGGCTACAATGAGCACGTTTTGCAATGCATAGCTTTTCGAAGCAGGTTTTGAAGCAGGACACAGCAACTCTCAGCTCCAGAGACATACAGAGACATAAACACGGGGCTTAGCTTGTTATGAAAGTGTTTGCCGAGTCAAATGCACCCCCTTTACGTAGCCTTGCGCCCCCCCCCCCCCGGCAATATTGAGAAGCACTGAGTATATCTATTAAAAGCATTTCCCAATACTATGACTTTTTCATTCTGTCACAAAAGTCTGAGTCTTCTGTGCTAGCATTTGTGGATATTCTGGGGTGAAGGGATGAATAAGAAACTGTCTTTAAGATTAGACAGAACCATGATTCAAAAAGATAGACATCAGGCCAGAATGATAGCACGGTGGTAGGGTGTTTGCCTTGCACGTGGCCAATCCAGGATGGACCTTGGTTCAATCCCCGGCATCCTATATGATTCCCCAAGCCAGGAGAGATTTTTGAGCATATAGCCAAAAGCAACCCCAGAGCATCACAGGGTGTTACCCAAAAAGAAAAAAAAAGAAACCAGTAGTCATAAATACATATCTTAAAACACTTTGGATGGTATTATTGCATATCATTACTTAAAAATATGTCCAAAAGAAGAAGGAAGATTCAAGAAATAAAAGCAAAGAATTCCATATGTCCACAAAAGCCTTTGTAGAGCATACAAAACCTACCTGGGTCTTGGTGATATGTAGAGGTTCTTTTCTGTGCTGGCAGAAAGACAAACCTATTAAGAGAAAAAGACATAGAAATAACTGAGAGGTCCAAAAAAGTTGGTTATGTCTGAAAAATTGCACATGGTTTCATTATCTGGCCATTCAACATAAAGTTGATGAGGGTATTCAGGATGAAGATCCCCCCAAAGTAATTTAAAATCTACATATACTTAGGGTATTGTATATGCAGCCTTTTATATCTGGCTTTTTTACTTCTTCTTCGTTATTAATTATTATTATTAATTATTATTATTATTATTATTATTTTTTGCTGTAGTTTAGAGACTTCTTAAAAACTTGCAATTATTTTTTCTTTTTTATGGTTTATGGGTAAAATTTCACAACTAAGTAGTCATACTTATCTAATTCAGAAAGTTTTCTGGGGATATAGTACAAAAGGTAAAGATATAAGGCTCTTGCTCTGTATGCAGTGGACCAGAGTTCGATCTAACTCATAGCACATATGATCTCCTGAATTTTACTAGGAGTGATCCCTGAGTACAAAACTAAGTGTGATCCCTGAGAATCACTGGGTATGCTCAAAAACAAAAGAGAAAAAGAAAGAAAGAAAGAAAGAAAGAAAGAAAGAAAGAAAGAAAGAAAGAAAGAAAGAAAGAAAGAAAGAAAGAAAGAAAGAAAGAAAGAAAGAAAGAAAGAAGAAAGAAAGAAAGAAAGAAAGAAAGAAAGAAAGAAAGAAAGAAAGAAAGAAAGAAAGAAGAAAAAGAAATGAAGAAAAGAAGGAATGAAAGAGAATGATGAACAAAAGAAAAGAAAGGAAAGACAGAAGAAAGGAAGACAGAAGACAAAGAAAGAAAAACAAAAAAGAAAAATTTGTTTTAAAAATAAGTTAATTCACCTATAATTTTATATTAATGGTGCTATTCTAAATGATATTTTTCTAGATTTTTATTTTCTAATTCTGTGGTCCATGTAGAGAAATGATTGATTTTAGGTACCAAATTTATGTTTATGGAGGTAAGAGGTTAGGTAGGGTTAAGGTAGTAGGTTAGGTAGCGTTCCTTGTCAAAGGTTTTAGAAATAATAAAACCGGAGGAGGAAGAAAAGAAAAAAAAAGGAAATAATAAAAACCAAGAAATGATCTTACTTTTCAAATGCAGCTCAGATTGGGACTCATCATATAAGAGCCTCTTGACAAAAATTTGCCAAGAAGTTCTTTCCTGCTCAAAAGAGTATCATACCAAGACAGCTTGGAAAAGTCATAAATGTACAAAACGACTACACACACCCCACTATAGAGTTGCCTCTACAGTACAACTCAGAGGCATAATATCATTTTTTTAAACTATTAAGACTCATTTGTAGGAAGTTTGGGGAACCACACCTGACCATGCTCAGGGCTTATTATTTGTTCTGTGGTCAGGCTCACATCTATCAGTATCAGGAGATTACTTGTGATGCTGGAAATTTGAACCAGAGTTGGCTGTATGCAAGTGTCTTAGACTTTGTACTATCTCTCTTTATGGGAGACTCTTCTTTCTTACAATTATTTCATAAAACTATTTTGTACCACTTTCTTCTGTTCATTTTTTTCTGCCAGGATAACAAATAGGCAACTTGAATAGAGGCTAAGAATGACTTTCTTTTCCTATGAAGAGCGTAACCTTATCTCAATCTGAAACCATGATCAGACAGAAAAGGTTACATATGTATGACTCCATTATATGTGATACCCAGGATAAGTAATACCATAGCGACAACTGCAGATTCGTAGTTCCCAGGAACTAGGAATGGAGAAGGTGGAAAAAGGAAAGAATGAAAAATGACTTGCTTAATTAATGGGCATGGGTATTTTTTGCAGGGATAATAGCACTATCCTGAAGCTATACAGATATGTTGTTGATACATGGCTGCTCCATTTAAAGCTGATTCATTCTGGGGAAAAAAAAAAAAAAGAATGCAGCAAGTAGGGCACTTGCCTTATATGCGGCTAACCCAGGTTCAATCCTGAGTCATTTCATATGGTTCTTGAAGCCCCAGAGCTAGAGTAAAGCCTGAGTCCTGCTGGTGTGCCCCACAATCTTTAATTCTGTATTAAGTAAATTTCATCATAACAAGTTATTTACAAACAAATGCCAAACATAAATAATTGTTAAATAGAAAGTAAATCTAATTATGCTTGCGAGCTAAGTTATTCCTTTCCCATCTCTATTCCTCAATTTTTCTAATTATAGTTCTGATAAAATTTATTGTGTAACTGAGAGACACGCTTTACATGCCTTTTCCATGTTAAATCCCAACTTCACAGTTGAGCAAACTAAAACCTAGAAAAATTTGCCCAGATTTATACTTTTTCCCAGCCAAAAAAGCCCTATCTCTAAGAACAAGCTCTTCTAGAGACCAGAATCAGCAGTAGTTTTCTAAGGCTAGATAATAAAAATGAATTTCTGAGATTTACTAAAGGTGAGGTATCCTATGGAAACTAGTAATAGTGAAACATAGCTGAATGCCAAAAAAGAAAAATTACAAAAACAAACAAACAAAAAAAAACCCTGCCTATTATTAAGCAATTCCAATCATCCTTGGCTAGAAATTCTAATAGTTTGAAATTCCAAGTACTCCATCATTCTGAAAATTTGAATAAAGAAGAGATTCCTTGGGGTGTTTTTCTAGCAATAATACATGGGAAATGAAAACTCTATACCAACTAACCTTCTAACATATTTCATTCCATTGAGTGCCTTCTCATTTTATGGAAAGTGGCTTATATGCAGATTGCAGTTTAAGTTCTTCCATCAAAAGTTTTCTGCAGTTTTCCAATTTGAAGCTTATTTATTATTCTCTACAATGTCACAATAACAGGTTAAACCCAAGCTCTTGCACAGTTTGTGCCAAAATGAGATTTTTAAAAATCGTATCTAAATTACTTCATAAAATAATGTTCCTATCTGCTCCTCAAGCTGCTGTCAAGGTTGGGGCCAAAAAGTTTACTAAGAAGAACAGAGCATAGTGAGCCTGGAGTCTCCAGGGAAATAGTGGAAGTAGAAACCGCTCTGGAGAGAGTCCTTGGTAGATAGTGTTTTAATTTCATCTATTTTTCCCAAATAGTGTAGATGTCATCTTTACAAAGTATATATTCCCAATCATAGCTTGAAACCTGGCTCTCATCTGAACTTCTACTCTGATTACAATAAAGTATGAGAGAGACATCTCAGCTTTCTTACATGAAGTAACTTGAACCTTTAATATAAATTTCTGTCATTCATTTATTTATGCAAACATTCTCTGAATGTCCTTCTAAGTTATAGGTAATGAATATAAACATCTGTATAAATATTTTGGTCTCTACCCCTCACAAAGCCATTCGCTGGTGACAGTGACTACCATAAAAATAGATCTAACAATAAAATGTGATAGGAGGGGCTATTGTCTATGGTAGGCAAGGGAGCACTGGAAGTCAATGGCAGGCTATAGTTCTTTACTTACATTTGTTTATTCATTCTTCCTTCACTCAGGAAACTTTCACAAGAAAACATGCTATGTGATATTCCCTTCTCTGGGGTCCACAAAAATAAATTGGGTACAACTGTTTGCATAAAGTGTGTGGGGTTTTGTTGTTGTTTGGTTGATTGTTAGTTTTGGTTTAGGTTTGTTTTTGTTTTTGCTTTTTAGCCACACCCAGCTGTGTTCAGAGATTACTCCTAGCTCAGTACTCACTTCTGGCATGGCATAGGAATGCCATATGTGATGCTGGGGATTGGACGTAGGTCACTTGCATGCAAGACAAGTGCCTTACTTACTGTTCTAGCTCTCTGGCCCATGTAAATTGTTTTTATTAGCTTTCTAGAAAAATAATGCATTTACTAGATATTTTTGTTAGATCTTCAGATCTTTTATCAACTTTTTAGTATTCTTTGTGATCCACAAAATTTACTTTAGGAACTACAGCATTAATAGCCTCCTAAAGTGTTTTCTATATGGCATCCCAATTATAGCACTTGAGCTTTTTGATCCAAATCCCTTCAAACAGACTAAAATTGCATGCAGTTCTCTATTTTAGTGCTTACTATTGCTTCTGTTATAGGAAATAATGAATATATTTTTGGACAAATTGAGCAATAGTACAGCAGGTAGGGGCAATTTGCCTTGTAGAGTCAGGATTTAATCCCGAGCACCATCAGGTTTACCCACAAACTATATATAGTTTTTAATTTTTATATCAAATTTTATAAATTATTACCTTCTTCCATTATGATTACTTTTCAGTTGTTGAAATAATTTTACTAAACTTGTTTTCAAACCTCTAGATAAACAAAACAGATAAAACCTTATTAAAGCACATTTATTTTTATTAAGTATAAATCAATATTTTAAATATATGTACTTGGTAATAACAATATTAGTTTACTTTGACTATCTCTAGGTCACTTATATAGGTAATCTTATTACTAAAATAAACTAAGGAACTTTGAGGTGTTTAAACTTTTATAGAATTTTCATTTGAAACTTGGTTGAGTTAAATACCAATGCCAAAATGCCTTGTATAATAATATCATTCAGTTTTCTGGAATTATCCCTAAGTAAAAGTTCCAACAAAATATAAGATCCACTTTCCTCAAGAAAACATGAGCTTATGATGGCAAAAAAAATTTTATTATATCTTTACCTAGGTCTGATCCAGATAAATAGATGTAAGCCAATTATCAAGTTATAAATGTTTGGGTTTTATCTAAGTATTTCTCCAAGTCTTTAACTTTCCAAGTGTCTCCAATAAAGAAGTGACCAACATAGTACTGTCAATAGTCCTAGAAGCAGGGAAACCCTCCAAGCACAGTCTTGGTTTTCATTAGGTTTAATAAACTGTTTCTACTCTTATCACACTTGATGTTCCTTTATTCATACCTTTCACAAACCCTAAGCATGGAGTGAAAACAATCAGTTTCATATACCTCAATCTCCCTGCCTTTAATCTATTTATTATATTTATGTGGTTAGTTGACAGCCAACAATGACTGGCCATAACAATGTGAGTAAATAGGCTAAAGATAAAAAGGAAAGACCAAGAACAAAAAGAAGAAAATTCTGTGCTAAAAGGTATTTCTTAGTCTGTTTAGTGAATGAGAAAACAATTCATTTAATTCCCTTTATTCCCACAACTCCTATAGCATTGTCCTGTGATCAAAGTAGCTGTTTCAGTAAATATTTATAATAATTAGGGGATGGGAATGAAATTCACTTGAACTTACTGAAAATCCATTCATTTGAGAAATTCTGTGCGAATTATTTTTATTCAAAAATTACATTAGCTCTCCTTAATAAAATAAAAATTACTTTCAAGATAGAAGAGTAACCTTTAAGCCCTATGTGTGACATAGGAAATATCCACTCATTTGCAGAAGAGAACACTGACTACTATTTACTACATAGAATTAATTAATGATGAGAAATTAACTTTCATATGACTTTAACATCATATAACTTTTATCACTTTTTATATGACATTTTTCATATAACTTTAATGTGATGTTACCAAGGCATCACAGAGGTTAAGTTCAGAGATTAAACCTGAACTCAGATCCCAAGTCTCAGTCAAAACCTTCTATTATAATTTGATGTCTCTTGCTATTTCTGCTGCTGACATAGGTTGAAAGGACAGGAAGCCACCATTTATACAGCTGTTTTTTAAAAAATGTACACCACCACCACCCCCAATAGCTCATTCTTCTTTAAAACACATTCCATAATCACCCACCTTAACACCTTCTAATCCTCATCAATTCCATAGATCTTGTTTGTCTATGCAGGGTGGCCTTGTACATAGTTCTAGGCCCCTTTCAATCCTTGACTTTGGTATAAGGCCTTGAAAGCTATGGAACTGCTATTCTTGGCAGAGAAATATTTGCCAAAGCACAGGACGTGCTCTTTGTCTTGTTTTAACTTGATTCAATTGTTCACTAGACATATTTTTCTTTCTACAAAGTAGAACCGAACAGTTTATTACAGGAATTAACATTTAAACCTATAATATAAAGATATCTTTTTGTTCCTATAGCTTGATGGTTTGTCAAGCAAGGTTAATGCAGGTTGCTGAAAGCATGACTACATTATTAGATAATTCCTCAGGTTTGCTCTTTGTGTCTGTGCATGTTGCAGATGGTAGAATCAACAAAAGAAATGGGAATCAAGAAACTACAGATGGGGAAATGCAAATATGAACTTGTGCTTCTGTGGCCACCAGTTCTTGGTACTAGGAAGAGCCAAAGGCTGGATTCTTCTTGAGACAAGTAACTCACATCATGTAACTTATATGCTGGGTATTCCCCCCACTTTACATCTCAAAAAATTGCTTCCCTGTGATCCTCAATTACCTGCTTCTGGTAAGAATTTAGATTGTTGTGATGAGGCATAACATTAAGCAGTTTTTTTTTTATCAAGTACATGGGGTAGTCAGTCAATGCAAGAATTCATGATGAATTCACACCCACATGGTCCTCTGAGGTTAACTGTTGCAAGAGTCTTTAAACTGGTTTCTCTACTTCTCTTGAGCCTCCAAATCAACTCTAAATGGTCTTTCAGCATAAAAATCTCATCATGTCAATCCCTAACTTAAAATTTTTGAATGCTCATTTAAACTGTTAGTAAAAAAAAATGAAGTACTAACTCCCCAACATGACAGATTTCAGTCATGTATTTGAAAATGTGGTTCCAACCCGTTACTCTCTGCATCGTACTATTTGTCTCTCTACAAATACTTGATGAGTAATTTCTTAACACTTACAGTGTGAGTTTGTACAGATCAAATTTGTGTCTTTTCTCTGCTTCCTAGTTTTTTAATCATATTCAAGATCCTAGATAGGGACCCCATACCTGGGAAAACATCCAGACTTTCCCTGACAAACTAGCATTTCTTTGACCTATTTCTAGGCCAATCACACTGACATATGGTTATCTAATTCCTTATTTATCCACCCCATTTATTTGTGAGTTTTTAGAGTTATAACCATTTTTAATAGTTTAGGTATACAGAGATACAATATGTTTGTTTCCAGTATTTATGTACAAAGTTACTGCACACACACTCTGCCACCAACATCTATGACTATACCCAATTCCTATGGTCATCTCCAGTCATCATTCTTTCCCTCCCACTTTATACCCCATTATTTGTAATTGACAATTATAGTTATAGAAATACTCTTAATTCCCTTAGCTCCACACCCAAGACCCTCTACCTATGTTTCATGGAACTTCAAATCAACCTAGTCATACCCCTCACCCTTTACCCCAAACCTGGTATGCTTACTTATCACCTCAGTGTAGTATAACCATGCAAATATTTACTCTGTTTCAACACTCTGGGCTATATCAATTAAGAATGCAATTAAAGATTACTCCAAAGTCTACCCAGAATACTTGGAGATATTTTTGCATAAACACATTTGCTGGCCAAAACAAATGCCACCTTTGAATAAATATATATCGATGGTCACATTATCACTCATTGACATTTCACGTTATTACTCATGTCCTTTCTTTGATTAACCATGAAGGCAAAACACTACTTGTTCCCCAAATAACACAAAACTTGACTTTAATGCAATGTCCCACTTTCTTAAATGTTATATATTCTCAGTTGAGATGTGATTACATGTGAACACTGAATAAATTTAAAATAACTTCCAATAAGATTTGATAGTATGTTCTAGGTAATAGAACTTGTGAAATGGGCAGTGCTAATCAATACAAATAGTTAACCAGGGAAAATCTGGTTATTATATAAATGCTATGATAAGGATGTGACTGAAAATGCCTAAAAGCACAGAGAAAACAGAAATGAGTATCAAAGAAAGTTTGCATAGAAGGGAGGTGAACTTTTTATGACTGAAACCCAATTATAAACTTGTTTGTAACCAAGGTTTTTAAGTAAAGATCTTATTTTAAAAAATTTAAAAATAAAAATGAAGGGACAGAGAAATAGTACATCAGATAGTACTTGCATGTGACACATGTGGGTTTGATCCCCAGTTTCCCATATTGTCCCCTGAGCCCACCAGGAGCAATCATAGGCACAGAGCCAGGAGTAAGCCCTGGACACTACCAACGTTTGTCCCAAGAGCCAAAACAAATTAAACACAAAATTAAAAAGCTGCATAGAGAAGGGAATACTTGAGCCTCATAAAGAAATCGAATTTACCTCTAAACCCTGTAAACAACTTAATATTTTACATGAGTCACTTTATGAAATTTTACTTATAAAAAATTGCTTTTGTTTTTGGGTCACACTCAACTCTACTCAGGGTTACTCCTGATTGTGCTCAGGAACCATTCCCGTCAGACTCAAGGAATAGTAATATGTGCAGTGGATCAAATTCAAGTTGGTCACAAGCAAGGCAAAATACCCTACCCACTTTAATATGTCTCTAGATCCTGAAATCTAATAAGTGGAAATCACAAAATATTATGCAATTAAGCACATGGCACATGGAAAGTTTATTTATGTATATTTCATGTCATTAAAATCAGGTAAACAAATCTTTGAAAAAGCCCAGAGCTTGTCCAAATATTTTGCCTTCAAATTTGTTTCTGTGCTTTGTGAAATATAAATACAAGACAGATTCCAGCTGGAGGGATAATAGAGATAAACAAAATATTTTCAGAGCAACAAAACACTTTTTATCCAAAATCTATAACCCAATCAAACTATGTAAAGGAAAATATACCAAATGAAGGACATTCTACCTAAAACAATTTCTCTCCCCAACTGGTTCATCAACAAAATAGGGTCTACAAAAGCATTTGAGATCTTGTTGAGATAGCAACACCAAAGGAGAATATCAGAGAGAAAATTAGTTCAACTCAAAGTGTGCATTGCTTAGTTGTAATAACAGCTGGTGATTAAAAAGAAAGTGTCAGTACTGGTGTCTTCATTATAAATTGTATGCCATAGTGCCATAGTATTAGTAATCTGCTAAAACAAAGGAGTAAAAATATCCAGGAACTCTGTCCCATCTTTGCAACTTTTCTCTAAGTTTAAAACTATTTTAAGGAGAAACTGTGAATGTTCCTTTTTCCTAAACCTCTTGGGAGCGGGCCGAAAAGGGGCCCAGAAAATTCACTCTCCAGAGGCTCATTCAAGGGGCCGGAAAGCCAAGGGAGTGCTTCCTAAATTGAAAAACCAGCTATAAGCAGTACTTTCCAGAAGGCAGGTCCCCTGTTTGTGATGTCAGGCTGGGAAAATCTATGCCGGGCCATAGGGCCCGGCTGTGAGAAATGTGAGTGCTGCCTGTGTGTATTTTTCTCCTGTCCTGTCTCCTAAACCTCTTGGAAGTGAGCCAAAAAGGGCCCAGAAAATTTGTTCTCCCAGAGGCTCCAGAAGAGCACTTAGCTCTGCTTTGGAGGGCTCCTCTTCCTTGGAGGCAAGTTCGACTCACCCAGAAAGGGCAAAGCCAGAGGAGCATGGCCGTGCACATCATTTAGCCAACGAATACCACCACAACAGGTAGAAAACCCACAATACAAGTGTGACATGGGGAAACAATGCAGGCCAGCATCAGACATAGAGAATGAAGATTACAATTCTCATGACCAGAAAACAGCCAACTAACTAATCAACCTCTCAGATAAGGAATTTAGACAAGAAATATGGAAGGTGCTCAAAGAACCTCAAAGAAACCATGGATCAGTTGAACAGAACACTAATAAGAACAAGAAATATGAAGACAGAAATCACAATAACTCTAAACTGAAATAACAGGTCAAATAACAGGCCTGAAAAACGGAGTAAAACAAATTGAATGGCCAAAATGGATATGCTCTCCAACAGGCTAACAGAAGCTGAGAATAGAAGTGGTGCTGTGGAAGATGAGATAAAATAACAACTCCATACAGTGGGAGAGATTGGAAAAAAACTTAAAGCAAATGAACAATGGAAAAATTAGGTCAAAGAATGGGAACAGATGAAAATAGAAGTCTATTATAAGCTCAACAGAAACAACTTAAGAATCATGGAGTTCTAGAAACCCAGGAAGAAAATTTTTCAGGAAGAATCAACGGTCAATAACTTCATTAAAGAGTAACTTCCGATAGCTAAAGAATATATGCGATCAAATCCTGCGTGCCCAAAGAGTACCAACCAAAAGTGACACCAGAAAAAATATCCCAGAGACACATCCTAGTCACAATGACGAATCCCACAGATAGAAACAAAATTCCTGAAAGCAGCAAGATCAAAAAGGGAAATTACATTCAAGGGTACATCCTTGAGATTTAACAGCAAACCTGTCACCAGAGAACACTCAATGCCAGAAAGCAGTGGTGGGTCATAGTGACAAAACTCAATGAAATAAATTGCTTCACCTAGAATACTGCACCCAGCAAAACTCACTTTCAGGTTTGATGGAAAAATACATGGTTTCACAGACAAACAACAGCTCAGAAACTTTACAGACTCAAAACCAGTCCTAAGAGAAAAAGTGAAAGACCTAATTTAAGACAAGACTCACCAAAAGACACACCAAATTTTGATATAAAGATGGCATTAAATCCCAGGACAATTCTTTCTCTCAATGTCAATGGACTAAATGCACCAGTTAAGAGACACAGAGTGGCTAAATGGATCAAAAAACTCAATCCAACCTTCTGCTGCCTACAAGAAACGCACCTGAATAGTCAGAACAAACATAGGCTCAAAATAAAAGGCTGGAGGAAAATTATCCAAGCAAACACCACCCATAAAAAAGCTGGAATGGATGATGCAAACTTTATACTCAGGAAAGTTGTAAGGGACAAAGATGGACATTTTGTATTAATCAATGGATATGTACAGCAGGAAGAAATCACTCTCCTAAACATATATGTACCGAATGAGGGGCCAGCAAAATATTTAATACAATTGTTGACAAATCTGAAAAATAATATCAATAACAACACAATAATTGTGAGGGACCTCAACACGGCTTGTCAACACTGGATAGGTCAACCAGACTGAAACCCAACAAGAATATACTAGACCTGAGAAGAGAAATGAAAGAAAGAGGACTAGAAGATATATAGGACACTCCATCCCCAGAAACCTGGATACACATTTTTCTCTAAAACTATTTTAAATATTCAATAATTCATAATTATAAAACAAATTACTATAAGGCTGATTAAGTCAACTCAGTGATATGATCAACTTTTAGGAGATAGAGGAAGTTTAAATATTAATGGGCTACTTAAAACCTGTAAGTTCTAGTCTATTTTGAGGCTTCACAAGCTAAGAGACTCGAAACTTATGAATCCATTCTCTCACAAATAAAATAGTATTAGCATTATTTGTACTGCATACTTTGAAAGGAAGAAATAAGACAAGAACAAAAACACAGATACATTAAGCAATGATCCTGTACCACGCAAACAGCTTACATATCTGTCTCTTGCTTAATCCATACAACAGCAGGACTTTTGAAAGGCAACTTTGTAGACTCATGATGTTCAACAACAACAACAAAAAATAACTTGGCTAAAGTAAGAAATGTTAAACTCTGAAATCCAACACAGTATCTCTGTCTTTTAAGTAGTCCCCTACTCCTTTCTTTTCCCAGCTTGCCATCCTTTGACTATCCACACATATGCTTTGCAACCTGAACATCTGTGTGGGCAATTCTTTAAAAAAATATGGTAGCCTAACTAAATTCCTAAATACAAATGTTGGTAAAATTCCCACACTATTTGTTATTAATAAATAAAGATTTCTTCAGTGGAGCAAGGGAAAGAGTACTTGAAAAGTCTTGCAAAGAACCATGAACTGTTCCTCCTGTGAGTTCTAAAGTTCCTCTTTCTCAGTCTTTGTGGGTTGCTGGGGAAAGCTCAGTCTCCTATTTAGGCAGCATCACAGGCCTTTCAATTGCAGAACATTTTATAAAAGGGGGTGTCTAAAGAAAGCAGCATCCCAATAGACATAATTGTAATCTGATGCAATAATAGTGTATCAAATTCAAATTGCCACTTCTCCCAAATGGAATTTAATTGAGCACAAAAGTGGGTTGCTGCAATGAAATGCATGTGTTCTTTAAAAAACATGAGTGCCTTTGGGTATTTGTAAATACCCAAAGAAAAGGCTTTAGATTCTAGGTATACATTTGTGAGTACTTGGAACTTTGGTGTTAATGTGTCAGTATATCTGTATGAGATAAACTTTGTGCCCAGGCCAAGACATCATTTTTCCCTTCACTAATTTTTTTTAGTTCAAAGTTTCAACTTTGCTTACAAATACAGACTAAGGTCTGCAAAGATTGAGACAACTAATAGTTGTCATTATAATTTTCACTTTTAATAAGGGTAATAACTGTCTACTTTTTTGTTTTGTCATTAATTCTAGCAATTCCATCTCTGCATGAACTCTAGAAATCACTAGAATTACACATGTAATTTCCATCTCCAGAAAATGTAGACATACTAAGAATAAATCATCAGAAACTTAGGTTTTTTGAATTTAATGAAATTGTGATGTGGCCTGCTGTATGTTTGAAGATAAACGTATTCTTACATAGATATTTTCTGTTTGGTCCAACCATTTGTTATCATGGAGTAATAATGTCATGTGTGGTTGAATCCAGAAAACTAAAGTCAACTAACTGAATCATTGCATGTACAGATGAAAGACCTGAGACCCAAAAGAGTGATTGACCTATGATTACACTGGGACTCCAGATTGGTGACACACAACTTATGGTTTCCTATTGGGGGCAAGGTGACCCATATGAACCCTGTTTAGATACATGAAACTTAAGTCATACATACAGTCAAGAATAAATAAACCAAATCTAATCAGGGCAATTATCAAATGTATCCCAAATGAGGAGCATTTAAATTTTAAAAGGAAGAAATCATACTCACAAAAAATATCAGTTTTATAAAAGAAAAGACTGGGGATAATTCTGATGGAAGAAGTCTCTTTGGCCAGATATAGCAACTAGAGAAGAAAGTAACAGTTTTCAATCCTTTTCTACTTACAGAATGAACCAGACAGCACACAGCTCTGCAAATCTATAGTCAATGACAATACAGAAGAACAGAGGCTTACAACGTTTTTAAACTAGTAGATTAGCATAGGTTAAGAACTAGCTTATCAATATGGAAATTCCTCAAAAAAACTGGAAATTGAGCTCCCATTTGATTTGGCTATCCCACTCCTAGGGATATAGCCTAGGAACACAAAAATACAATACAAAAAATCCTTCCTCACACCTATCTTCATCGCAGCACTTTTTACAATAGCCAGACTCTGGAAACAACCAAGATGCCCTTCAACAGACGAATGGCTAAAGAAACTGTGGTACATATACACAATGGAATATTATGCAGCTGTCAGGAGAGATGAAGTCATGAAATTTTCCTATAATGGATGTACATGGAACCTCTATTATGCTGAGTGAAATAAGTCACAGAGAGAGACAGACAGACAGACAGACAGACAGACAGACAGACAGACAGAATAGTCTCAATCATGTATGGGTTTTAAAAAAAATTAAAGACATTGAGGTAATTCCCAGAGTTGAGGGCCAGAAGGACAGGCTCAAGATATGAAGCTTACCACAAAAGTATTGAGTACAGTTAGAGAAATAACTATGCTGAGAACTATCATAACAGTCAGTGAGTAAGGGATGTAGAAATTATGTCTTGAAAACAGGCAGGGGGTGGAGGAGAGAAGAGATGGGGCATTGGTGATGGGAAGGTTGCATTGATGAAGGGGGAGGTGTTCTTGTTATGACTGAAACTCAACTACAATTATGTTTGTAATCACAGTGCTTAAATACATTATTTAAATAAAAAGAATATATCAAAAAACAAGGAAAAAAAGAACTAGTTTGTAAGAAATTGGTAAATGTCCTATAAATAACCGTAAATGCAGAGCTAAGTATTGTCTTACTTTTAAATTAACAAGATGGATAATTATACTAAACTCACATAAGTAAATAACATTATTTCAAGGAAAAGGAAGCTGAAATATTTAGGGATAAATGTATGTGTCTTACTCTAAATTATGTCAGAAAAATATATAAATAAATAGGGCAACAGTTAATATAGATAAATATAAGTATTAGCTCCAAAAGTATTCTTTGCTCTATTTTTGTAACTCTTCTAAGTTTTAAATTATTCCAAGTTAAAAAAATGAAGTATGCAAATGATTGCTACCAGCACCACAAAGTTATAATCACTCCATCTTCATTCAAAGTCAAAGGCAGACATTTAAGACTGTCTCCGAAAACAAACACACACAAAAAAAAACCTTAAAGTCATCCCATCCTTCACGCATATTTACTACAAAACCCAAATCTCAATAATATGAAAGCAATAAACAGGGTCACCTCAGCAAGCCTCCTAGCTTTGTGTTTATGCTTTGATTTGGGGCTGGCACTACCAGTTCGGGGACTGCTGCCATTCACTCATTTTGTTATGATCTTTCTATTCTCAAATTTGCAGTGTGAAAAATGATACCTATTGAATATAGCAAAGTCATTCATCCATATGTTTTCTCTTAAACAACAACAACAACAAAATTTTAAAGGTTATATTTTTGGATAAGGAGAGGAAACTAATCATATCAGGTCATGTTGAGGGTCCTGGCTCCAATGAAGGAAATAACATTTCCCTGGCGATTTGAACAGTCAACTTCATGGCAGTCTCCTTTACATAGTCACAATGTCTGTAGTACATAAGTATAAAGAATAGCATGCCTGTCTATCACAATGACCTTTTTACTGAATTGCCATCTGCTTCTTGGTAGTGTTTGTCCATTGCTCCTTCAGATTCTATGTTAATACCAACATTCTACACAAACCAACAAAAATTGATCTTGGCCATTATACTGAATTCTTGAATATGCTTAGGAGAAATCCAAACAAAAAAACAAATCTAAACACAAAGATCGCAGGCTGTCTCACTAGAGAGGACAAGGGTGAAGTTACCAGTGATCATGAATTGTATAAACAGCCATTCCTGTGTTTATTTTTCTGGACAGAAACCTACAGGTGAAAAGTCTATAAAATCAGAAGTCAATTTTGTTTCAATATCATGTTTATTGAAACCATGCATGCATGTTTCTGTTATCATTTTCATAAGAAAGCTAAAGAAAAATGAATTATGCTAAGAGTCGGCTCCAATTGCATATAGAAACTTGAAAATAATCCTTATTTACAAGAGAACAGAGATGGTGGTGATGACCTAGAAATTCAAAAGAAAATGGTTTAAAATTGAAATGGAGGTGGAAATGGATTGGGAGCACTTGGTTTAAAATCAGGGGTTTAGGAATCAGAGCTAACACTGGCATTTCATAGCTGCTTTACTTCAGGAAAGAAAAGCTAGGAATTCCCACTTTCTCAATCCAATTAAGCTAAGAATGCCAAGTCAGATGAGTCTGATTCTCAGAATATCATAAAAGGGCACAAAAGAGGAATACAAAATGCAGATTTAGTGTCTAGAGATCATGTGTGACAGCTCAGAATGGGCTACAGAGGCTACTCTTGTGTTGTATGATACATGTACTTGAACTTCACAACTGATCCAGCATCCTTATGAGTAAACATACTGCTGCAATTTCATCTTAGAAATTTGAGATGCTACATTTTGATCTTGAAGTTAAATTAGCTCTTAAAAAATGGGTTCAAGTTGCTTTCACTTGTGCAGCTACTAAAAAAGAATCACTGTTTAAGTGTAATAGCTGATCTGGCTAAACGCTACAATCTTTGCAAAAAAAATCATTAGTAATATATCTGCAGATATGTACTTATTATTTTTATTTATGTATTGATTTTGGTTTGAGGGTTTATGCCCAGTTGTATTCAATGTCTGCTCTAGGCTCTGACATAGGGATCACTCCTAAGAAGTCCTGGGGGCCATATGTGGTGATGTGTATTGAATCAGGTCAGTTTCTATCTCTGACACAGAAATCTAAATTTTAAATATTTTCTACAATTTTAGAATTATTTTAACTCACTTCTGAGAAAGAATAAAAAACCCTTTATTGGTTTGCCATATAATCTCCTTTCCTACATCTTGGTTTGTAAATCTGCTAGAATCAGCAAACTGTCCACTACATCATTAAAATAGTAATAATATTGACAATATGAGAAAACTTAAAGATTCTTGCAATGGAGGTAGAATATGGGATTGGACCAATAAGACCATTGCTATGCAGGTATTCTTTGAAATACTTATGAGTAAATGACAGAAACACTGAGTGTAGTACAAATTTTTGTTTCATAATATTTACAGCACCAGTGTAGTAATAACAAATTTGAAGTATGTACAATGATATAAGCATATTATTCAATTAATTATGGTAGCTAAATATTTTTGTTATAAAACATATTTTAAAAGTTAACTAAGTTACCATTATCCCAAGGATTTCTGAGAAAAAATTTCACTAGGGAATGTCCAAGCCTTTGATTAAATTTTTTATTAATCTTTTCACATAGTTACTCTTAAAGAAATCTATCATTATTAATATCTGTAGTTTGCAGTATCTATCAAGTCAGAGTTGAAATGACTGGTCTTCTCTGTCTACATTATGTTCAGGAAATGGACAAAGTGTTTTTAGCCTTAACTTAGAGACTATAGACTACACCTGCCTGATTCTGTGAGCTGACACACTGCAACCTCTCTAGGAAAAAGCCTTGAAGTCACTTGGTATATATTCTGACTCAGATCCATCCAGACATAGCTTTGAAATGGATAACAACTTATTCAGCCAATTTTACAGTATACAGAAGAAATAAAAGAAGTCAAAATTAATTTTATTTTAAATATCTAACTCTGTTAATAAAGTTCCTTTCTTGGTTTTGTCCTCTTAATAGTAGACTATTAGAACAAAAAACATTGTTCTTAGTAAAACAGGGAATGTGTGTTGTCAAGACTATTTACATTTGTATTATAAATGTAGAAACAATGTTAAAAAACCACAAAATAAGAAATAGTATTTCTAATTCCATAATTCAGTCAAAAATGTTACAGTAACCCATTCCTATCTTTAGTTTACACAATTGCAGCAAAGAACACATAAATTTTCATAGTCTTGACTCTCAGAATAAATATTTTCCATGCTGTCACATAATTTTATTTTTTATTTCAGAATTTTGGTACAAAATGTAAAATTTTTCAGGCTGCGTACATTCATCAAATATTGTGCCTTAACAAACCCTCCAGCATTTCGACACTTTGTTTTCAGTGCTATGCTAGTTGTTTCTGCTGCAACAAATGCAAAAAAGTATAATTTTCTTCAGAAAAGTAAATACCCAACTGAGCGAGATTTGTTAGATAAAGGTAAGAAGTTAACTTGGTTTTTGATCCAGACTACTTACTATCATTTTTTGACAAGCCTTGTTGTGTGAAAAGCTTTGCCAGTTTTCCTTTGCTGCATCTAGGACATGGCTTCTCCGAGCTCCTAAGTCCTCTTGGCTCTGCAGTCACCCCTCCACTCCCAGACACAGGCCAAGCAAATGAAGGATGATGACCCACATTTTTGGCTCAGCAAAGAACAGTCAACTTCACACTTCATTACTTGGTCTCCATCTATTTGACTTTCTAAGAGAAATGCCATTTTCTATAAAGAATGGGGTGTGTTTGAATCTCAGTTGTTTGGGGTATACTTTTACAAATTCACAGCTATAATCTAACAAGTTATCTGAAACACACATGTAAGTGATATATTTATTATATCAATGCTTCTTTGCAATACTGCATAGGGTTTGGTATAAAGTATAGTAAAATAAAGTGATTTCAAAGGAACAAAGAAACACACAGAAATTGTGATTACTAGAAAGAAATTTTAAACTTACCATAACATGTGTGGCATGATGGGGTATGTATACATATTTCTTTGTATTCTTTCTAAAATGTGAGAATTTCCTAGGCTTGACAAGAATTTTTTTTGGGGGGTGGGGTTTGGGTCACACCTGGCAAAGCTCAGAGCTCAGGGGTTACTCCTGGCTCTATGCTCAGAAATCGCTCCTGGCAGGCTCGGGGTACCATATGGGATGCCGGGATTCTAACCACAGTCCTTCTGCATGCAAGGTAAACTCCCTACCTCCATGCTATCTCTCTGACCCCTATTTTTTATTATTTTAAAAATACCCTTTAGACCACGAGTTTTAAAAAGTTATTTAAGTACTATAGTTTTACAGTAAATGCTGTTTATAATAAAGCTTTAGGCATACAATGTTTAAATACAATATCTACCATCAAAATATCAACATTTCTCCACCAATGTCTCAAGGTCCATTCTCTGGGGAAACTCAGATAACTGGTCCTATAGATGAATAATTTTTTATCTTTTGATTCCAATAGATATGTGCAGTTAATAAACAGTTTTATAAATCCCTAGATATTCACCCAGAACCTTCATTTTAACTATTATATGGTGAATCATATATGCACAGAAAACTTGAAAAGAACTTCTCAACTTTAATATCTCTAGAATCTTTTAGGCTGACACACTATACACAATTAATGAGTGGCAATGAATATAAACATTGCTCCAGATTCAGAGTGAAAGCTAAAAAGAGCATTTCTTGGGGCTTGAGCAATAACATAGATGGGAGGGTGTTTCCTTGCATGTGACTGACCCAGATTCGATCTTGGGCATCCCATATGGTCCTTAAACCTGGCAGGAGTAATTCTGAGCACAGAGCCAGGAGTAATTTCTGGGTGCCTCTGGGTGTGGCCCAAAAATAAAAAACAAACAAAGAGCTTTTCTTAATTGAATAAAGAACAGCTAATAAGAAGCTTGATGTTTGTGAGCATTTGCACAAAGAAAGCATTCACTGTACCCTCTGATTATGCCTTCAGACTCAGTACCAAGGCAATCTTGATTTAGAAAGACAAGTGATATCCATATTCATGGCACAGACCATGAATTCTCAGCAGACCACTGAGAATATCCTCCAGATGAGCAGCTCCAGAACCCTTCTAAGGTATCAATTCATATTTGAAATTCCCAGAAGGCAGAGCAGATTAATTACTGATTTGTATTCCTGTTCTCCCCTTCAAGATCAATTTTTACATCAAAATGCTGGCCAGTGATGAAAGCATTTTCACTATAGATCTTCTCTCTGATCCAATTCAAGACTTCCAGAAGCAAAATTCTCAGTTTGATCCCTCCCTATTTTCTTGACAATGATGTTCAGAGACAATTTCTTATTCAACGTTAAGTTTAGAAAACAAAGGAGCCAACTATAACCTATGGCTCTCAAACTGTGTTCTTAACCTAACCTAAAATATGTGATACCCCCTACCTAGAGGTTCAAATCCACCCAGCATTGTGAACTCATCCTAATATAAAGCAAGGGGGATTTAAACAAATCTCAGACACACAGAATGTGCTTTGTACTCTCCCAGTTTTGACTTTACATCCATTGTTATGTTGGGAATCAGACAAAGATAGTTTTAAATGTTGGCATTACTTTTTAATTTATGTTCTGCTGAAAGTTACTTCACTTTTTTATAATATAGTTTATCTCACCCAATAAAACATCGACAACAATAAGTATCTCATAGGATCATTATAAGTTTAATGAGAAAATATAATTATAGCCATCAGCTTTTACTAAGAGTATAAAGTACCAGAATCAGTGCACTGCTTTTTGGGTGTATTCATTCTGTTTTCCATTCAATTATTTTTGGTATATGCTTATTTATATGATATTCTGAATACTTTTTTTGGTCATATAATAATAATAGTGACTAACATTATTGCTAGTTTACTATGTACATTCCAGGCACAATTTTAAACTGTTATAGCCCTTAGATATTGAGATAGAATTTGATATAAGAAAACTATTCAGAATTAATACATAGCTTATTGAATTTTGACATATATAAATCATATTTTCATTATCACAATTCAAAGAATAAACCTATCATCATTTTCAAAAGTTACCTAGTCTCTTTCTTGTATACACAAGATTATTCATATTTATAAAGAGGCTCAATCATCACAGAGCTCCTATGATTCCCTCTATGCTTCATAATATCCCAGGGATATGATATATTATTTTCCTCATTTAACAAATGGGCATACTAAGACATGAAGGGTTAATAACTCTCCCAAAAGAGGACCACATACATCATACTCAAAATTGATTTATTGCCAAAATTCCACCTAATTCCTCATATTCACCACAAAAAAAACCTGCAAATTTATGAGCTAGAGACATAGGACAGTGGGTAGGGGTTTTGCCACTTGGCTGACCCTGGTTCCATCTACAACACCAGCCAATATCTATGCTCCCTTGACTACTGCCAGTTGTGGTCCCTGAGCACAGAGCCAAAAGTAAGCCCTGAGCACCACTGGGTATGGTTGAAAATCAAACTAACAAAACAAAACAAAAAAACAGAAAAGAACACTCTAAATTTTATATTTTTACCAGTGCCTTTTAAAAAAACATTTAAATTAAAATTTTAGTTGGATCACCATAAGATACACAGATATAAAGTTGATCATGATTGAGTTTCAAACAATGTCCAACACCTACTCCTTAATCAGTGCATATTTACCATCACCAATGCATCTTCTTCTTTCTTCTTCATCCTTCTCCTCTTCCTCCTCCTTATGCTTCTTCCTCGTCTCCTCCTCCTTTATTCTCCTTCTCCTTTTTCTCCTCCTTTTTTCTCTTTCTATTTTTTCTTACATTTCTCCTTCTTCCTCTTTTACCCATATCTCCTTCCTTCTTCCTTTTTATTCTTCCTTTCTTTTTCTTCTTCCTTCTTCTTCCTCCTTATTATTTCTCTTATTCTTGTTCTCCTCCTTCTTCCTTTTCCTTACTTATTCTTCTTCCTCCTTCTTCCTTTTTTCTAGTTTCACCTTCTTCATCATTCTTCTCCCTCCTCCTTCTCTTTCCTGTTCTCTTCTTCTTTCCCTCTCTCCTTCACTCTCTGCACTATAACAACAAACCTCATAAAAAGCTTGTATTCTCATAAATATGAACTGAACTATGCTACTCTAAAATTCATATGAGGGAGATGAAGTTCCAAATTCCCACTTGCTCAGAAAATGACTGTCTCAAGATGGGGATTTTATTTTCATTTTCATTTAAAATATTTAAATTTATTCTTTCTTTTTTTATAAAAAAAAAGTTGTGTTTTTTTTTTTTTTTTCAGAAAAAGCACTGCGGTCATAAAATTGTTCATTGTTGGGTTTCACCACTGCAACTTTCCTTCCACTGATGTCTCCCAGTTCCCTACCTCACCTCCCCCAGTATCATTTTTTTAAATAATTTTATTGTGACCAAAATGGACTACAAATATTTCACAGTAATATTTTAAGTACATAGTAGCATTGAACCCAGGGCACTCCCACCACCAGTGTTGTCCTCCCTCCAATTCTGTTCCCAGCATGCATCCATATCCCCCTCCTTTGCCACCCGGCTGCTAGTATAAGTGGTTTCCTCTGTGTCTAGTTGTTGTAGAATGGGTATAGATTCTGTTTTTGTTGGCTTTGGATTTGGTGTTAAAACTGATCATTTTTTTCTACTCAAAGTTCATACAACTGTTTGATCTTGGTATCCATTTTTCCCCATATATGTATATATGGTGTATATTCTAAATACCTCAAAGAAGTGTTATTTTTCTGTAGCTATCCTTTTTCTTCTGGCTTACTTCATTTAACATAATATTTTGTAGATCTACCCATGTTGCTGCAAAATCTATGATTGTATCATTTCTAACTGTTATGTAGTATTCCATTGTGTATAAATATCATATATTTATGATCCACTCATCTGTTGTTGGGCATCGAGGTTGGTTTCAAATCTTGACTATTGTACTGAGTGCTATGATAAATAGTGTAGTGCACACATACTTTAGGATAAATGTCCTTCTGACTTCAGGATAGATATCCAGGATCATATGGGAGCTCAATTCTGAGTATACTTAGCACTCTCCACACTGTTTTCCATAGGCATTGTACCAGGCAGCATTCCCACCAGCAGTGGATGAGAATTCCTTTCTTGCCACATTCCCAGCAACAGAGATTGGTCTCATTATTTTTGATGTGAGCCATCCTCACTGGTATAAGATGGTACCTCATTGTTATCTTGATTTGAATTTCTTTAATGATGATTGATGGTGAGCATGTTCTCATGTGTCTATTGGCCATCTTTTGGACTTCCTTGGAGAAGTGTCTATTCAGTTCTCCCCCGTTTTTATGGCTTTATTAGATTTTTTGGAGCTCACCCTTCTGAGTGCTTTGTATATCCTATAAGCCCTTTATCTGTCATGTCAAGTGAAAAACTTTTTCCCATTCCATTAACTGTCTTCTAGTATTAATTAGGCTTTCTTTTGTCATTAGGCTTTTTTCTGCCATGCAGAAACGTTTTAATTTTATGTTGTCCTATTTATTTAGGTTTGATGCTAAAGTTCTTGCCATTGGCATTCTAACCTCAAAATATTTTTGATATATATAAGTCTTGGAGTGTTCTGCCTATTTTTTCCTCAATAAACTTTATAGATTTGGGTCTAATTTCAAGGTCTTAATCCATTTTGAGTTAATTTTTGTGTAAGGTGTGAGGTATGGATCAATCTTTAATTTCTTACAGGTGGTTATCCAGTTGTTCCAACACCATATGTTGAAGATACTGTCTTTGTTCCATTTCAAGTCCTTGGCTCTTTTCTCAAATATTAGTTGACTGTATATTTGGGGGTTTATCACTGGATATTCTGTTCTAACCCACTGGTCTGAGACTCTGTCTTTGTTCCAGTGTTTTGATCACTATATGGCTTTATAATAAAGCTTTATGTTAGGTTAAGAGATACCACCCAGCTTCTTGTTTTTCAGCATGTGTTTGGTTAATCTGGGTCTTTTGTGGTTCCAGATAAATTTTATAATTTTATGATTTTATACTTGATTGTTATATAAAGAATGTAGTCTGGACAGGGATTGCATTGAATCTATAGAGCATGGGATGGTCTTCCATTTCTTTAGGTCCCCTTCAATTTCTTTCTGAAGTGTCTTGAAGTTTTCATGTTATAGGTCCTTCACTTCTCTTGTAAGGTTGATTCCTAGGTACTTGATATTTTTGGATACTATTTTAAATGGAATTTTCTCCTTTATCTCTTCTCATTTTCCTCTTTCCTGACATAGGCCTGTATTAATATGTTTTCTCCTAATTACTGCCTTTGCTGTGTCCCACAGATTTTGACAATTTGTCTCTTCATTATTGCTTGTCTCAAGGAATCTTTTTATTTCTTCCTTGAGTTCCTCTTTGATCCAGCTGTTGTTGAGCAACATGTTATTTAATCTCTAGGCTTTGGATTTTCTTCATAGCTTCTTTTTAAAGTCAATCTGATCTCTGTTGCATAGTGATCTTATAGGGTGCTTCTAATAATCCTTATATTTGTGACTTTGTGAAAGTTAGATTTATATCCTAAGGCATGATCTATTCTAGAAAAGTTTCCATGTGCACTTGAGAAGAATGTGTATTCTGTTTTCTGGGATGGAGGGCTCTATATAAGTCCATTAACATTAGTTCTTCTAATTTCTCATTTAGGGCTCTTATTCTCTAGTCTTCCTGTCTGATGGATTTGTCAAGTGGTGATAGTGGAGTATTGAAATCTCTTACTACCATCACATTTCCTTCCATATGTTTCTCCAGGTTTGCGAGCAAATGCCTTACATATTTTGTTGGCTTGGCTTTTGGTGCATAAATGTTGACCAGAGTTAGGACTTCTTAGTCTAGTGTTCCCCTGATCAGTAAGTAGTGACCCTCTTGTCTCTGATCACTTTCTTGAGGTTTAATGCAATTCGGTCTGATAGAAGAATGTCTGCCCCCAATTTTTTGTTTTCCATTGGCTTGAATAATTGATTTTCATCCTTTTATTCTAAGCATGTGTCTATCCTATACTTGTAGGAGTGTTTCTTGCAGGCAGCAGAGATCTGGTTTTTGTTTTCTGATCCAACCCTCTACTATGTGTCTTTTAATGGGTGAGTTTAGTTCATTGGCATTTTAAGGAAATTATTGACAGAGAAGGCTGTTGTGCACTTGTATTGTGTAGGGTGGTTGCTGTTACAATTGGGGATTTGGATTGTGTAATTCATCTCTGAGTAGATCATTTAGAGTTGGTTTTGTTTGTGCGAATAATGTGAGTTCTTTTTTTTGGGGGGTCACACTCGGCAGAGCTCAGGGGTTACTCATGGCTCTATGCTCAGAAATCACCCCTGGTAGGCACAGGGGACCATATGGGATGTTCGGATTCGAACCACTATCCTTCTGCATGAAAGGCAAACTCCTTACCTCCATGCTATGTCTGATAATGTTTTTAGTCCTCCCTCCCATATGAATGAGAGTTTTGCCAGGTAGTGGACTTTAGGCTGGAAGTTTCTTTCATTCAGTCATTTAAATATGTCATTTCACTCTCTTCTTCCTTGGATTGTTTCAAATGGGAGATCTGGATTGATTCTTATGTTCTTTCCTTTGTACTTGAGAGTTTTTTCTCTCTTATTGCTTTAAGGAGTTCACCTCTCTCTCTCTTTTTCTTTCGGGTTAGTAAATGTCTTGGTGTTGGTTTATTAGAGTCTATTTTATTGGGGACTCTTTTCACCTCTTGGATTTGCACTGGAGCCTCTTTCCAGAGGGTGGGAAAGTTTTCTACTATTATTTCCCTGATCACTTGTTCTTCCCCTTTCCCTGTTTCCTGCCCTTCTTGTATTCTGACAATGCATAGATCATTTCTTTTGTATTTGTTTATTAAATATCTAATATTTTCTTCCAATGGTTTACCTTTTATTTCCTTATTACCTTCTTTGTCAGTTTTGGTTTTATTTTTCGTTCAAGTTCTTCTATGCAATTCTCTAAGGGTGTAATTTTGCTATTGTGACTTGGGAATAGATTTTTTATTTCCTTGAATTCCATTTGTATGGATACTCTCAGCTTCTGAAAAAGTTCTTTGAGTTGGTTGATTTTTTCACCTACGGATTTCTTTTTTTCAGTTATTTAAACATCTTGAATACAGATATGATTGTGATTAGGTTTTAGTAATGTAAAGAACACCCCCCTTCACCAATGAAACATTCCCACCACCAATGTCCCAAATCTTCCTCCATCCCACCACACCCCCACCTGTAATCCAGACAGGCTTTAAAGTTCCCTCATTCATTCACTTGATTATAGTAGTTCTCTGTGTAGTTATTTCTATAACTGCACTCACCACTCTTTGTGGTGAGCTTCATGAAATGAGCTAGAAGTACCAGACTTCCTCTCATTGTCTCTGAGGATTGTTTCAAAAATGACTTTTATTTCTCTTAAAACCCATAGATGAGTGAGACTATTCTGCGTCTCTCTCTCCCTCTGACTTATTTCACTGAGCATGATAGATTCCATGTACATCCATGTATAGGAAAATTTCATGACTTCATCTCTCCTGACGGCTACATAATATTCCATTGTGTATATGTACCACAGTTTCTTTAGCAATTCATATGTTGAAGGGCATCTTGTTTGTTTCCAGAGCCTGGCTATTGTGCAAAATGCTGCAGTAAATATGGGTGTGAGCAAGGGTTTTTTGTGTTGTATTCCTGTGTTCTTAGGGTATATCCCTAGAAGTGGAATAGCTGGGTCAAATGGGAGCGCAATTTTCAGATTTTGGAGGAATCTCCATATTGCTTTCCATAGAGGTTAGACTGGACAGCAAACCCACCAGCAGTGGATAAGACTTCCTTTCTCTCCACATGCCCACCAGAATTGATTGTTATCATACTTTGTGATGTATGCCAATCTCTGTGGAGTGAGGTGGTATCTCATCATTGCTTTGATTTGCATCTCCCTGATGATTAGTGATGAGGAGCATTTTTATGTGCTGCCTGGCCATTTGTATTTCTTTTTTATCAAAGTGTCTGTTCATTTCTTCTCCACATTTTTGATGGGATTACATATGTTTTTCTTGTAAAGTTCTGTCAGTTCCCTGTATATTTTGGATATTAGCCCCTTATCTGATGGGTGTTGGGTGAATAATTTCTCCCACATGGTGGGTGGCTCTTGTATCCTGGGCACTATTTCTTTTGAGGTGCAGAAACTTCTCAGCTTAATGTATTCTCATTTGTTTATCTCTGCTTCAACTTGTTTGGAAAGTGCAGTTTACTCCTTGAAGATGCCTTAGTCTCAATGTCATGGAGTGTTTTACCTATGTGTTGTTCTATATACCTTATGGTATCAGGTCTGATATCAAGGACTTTAATCCATGTAGATTTTACCTTCGTAATGATGTTAACTGGGGGTCTATGTTTGCTTTTTTACAAGTGGCTAACTAGTTCTGCCAGCACCACTTGTTGAAGAGGTTTTCCCTGCTCCACTTACGATTTCTTACTCCTTTGTCAAAAATTAGGTGATTGTATGTCTGGGGAACATTGTCTGAGAACTCAAGCCTATTCCACTGATCTGAGGGTCTGTCTTTATTCCAATACCATGCTGTTTTGATAACTATTGTTTTGTAGTACAATTTAAAGTTGGAGAAAGTCAGAGACCCAGGAAGAAAATCTCCAGGAAGAATCAACGGTCAAGAACATCATTAAAGAGAAACTACCAGAGCTAAAGAATATATGTGATCAAATCCTGTATGCTCGAAGAGTACCAACTAAAAGAGACCCCAGATAAAACACCCCAAGGCACATTCTAGTCACAATGACGAATCCCACAGTTAGTGACAGAATTCTGAAAGCAGCAGGATCAAAAAGGGAAATTACATTCAAGGAAACATCCTTGAGATTTTCTGCAGTCCTGTCACCAGAAACACTCAAGTCCAGAATGCAGTGGTGGGCCATAGTGACAAAACTCAATGAAAGATATGCTTCGCCTAGAATACTACACCCAGCAAAACACACTTTCAGGTTTGAAGGAACAATATATGGTTTCACAGACAAACAACAGCTCAGAATCTTTACAGACTCAAAACCATTCTTAAAAGAAAAACTGAACGGCCTACTTTAAGACAAGACTGAGAACAGACACACCAAACTTCAATATAAAGATGGCACTAACTCCCAGGACAATTCTTTCTCTCAATGTCAATGGATTCAACGCACCAGTTAAAGAGACACAGAGTGGCGAAATGGATCAAAAAACTCAATCCAACCTTCTGCTGCCTACAAGAAACACACCTAAATTGTCAGAAAAAACATACACTCAAAATAAAACGCTGGAGGAAAATCATTCAAGCAAACACCACCCATAAAAAAGCTGGAGTGGCCATACTAATATCAGATGATGCAAACTTTATATTTAGGAAAGTTGTAAAAACAAAGATGGGCATTTTGTATTAATCAAGGGGTATGTAGAGGAAGAAGAAACCACTCTCCTAAGCATATATGCACCAAATGAGGGGCCAGCAAAATATTTAATAAAATTGTGACAAATCTGAAAAATAATATCAAAAGCAACACAATAGTTGTGGGAGACCTCAACACGGCATTGTCAACACTTGTTAGGTCAACCAGACTGAAACCCAACAAGAAAAGAGTAATAGAAGAAAGAGGCCTAGTAGATATATACAGGACACTGCACCCCATGAACCCTGGATACACATTCTTCTCTAATGTACATGGGACATTCTCCAGGATAGATTACATGCTAGCACATAAAACATACCTCCATAATATCAAGAAAATAGAAATTTTGCAGACTACCTTCGCTGATCACAAGGCCATGAAATTATATGTGAATTACAAAGGGGCACAGAAGAAAAACTTTAATACCTGGAAGTTAAACAGCCTAATACTGAATAATCAGTGGGTCTGAGATGAAATCAAAGAGGAAATCAAAACCTTCATGAAAACAAATAACAATGGAGACACAAACTATAAGAACCTATGGGACACAGCAAAAGCAGTACTGAGAGGAAAATTTATAGCTTTGCAAGCACACATTACGAAAGAAGAAGGCGCATACCTGAATAAATTAATGACGCAGCTCATAGAATTAGAAAGTCCTCAACAAAAGGACCCAAAAATAGGGAGACAGAAGGAAATAACATAGCTGAGAGCAGAAATCAACGAAGTGGAAACCCGAAAAACAATCCAAAATATCAAGAAAGCAGAAGTTGGTTCTTTGAAAAAATAAACAAGATTGATAGACCACTGTAAAAACTAACAAAGAAAGAGAGAGAGAAACTTGATAACTCGTATTAGGAATGAAAAAGGAGAGATCACTACTGATATGGTAGAGATTCAAAGGGTAATCAGAAACAACTTTGAGAAACTATATGCCACTAAAAATAAAAACCTGGAAGAAATGGATAAATTTTTGGACTCTTATAATCTTCCAGGGTTGGATGAAGAGGATGTAGCATATCTAAACACACCCATCACTATCCAGGAAATTAAGACAGTAACCAAATGCCTGCCCACATCACTAATCATCAGGGAGATGCAAATCAAAATAACAATGAGATACCACCTCACACCACAGAGAATAGTACACATCACAAAGAATGAGAATAAACAGTGTTGGCGGGGATGTGGAGAGAAAGGAACTCTTATCTACTGCTGGTGGGAATGCCATCTAGTTCAACCTTTATGGAAAGCAATAAAGATATTCTCCAAAAACTGGAACTCGAGCTCCCATATGACCCAGGTATAAGACTCCTAGGATTATACCCTAGAAACACAAAAATACAATAAAAAAATTTCTTCCTTAAACCTATATTCATGGCAGCACTATTTACCATATCAAGTCTCTGGAAACAGCCAAGATACCCTTCAACAGAGATGGCTAAAGAAACTGTCGTACATATACATAATGGAATATTTTGCAGCTGTCAGGAAAGATGAAGTTATGAAATTTTCCTATATATGGATGTACATGGAATCTATTATGCTGAGTGAAATAATTCAGAGAGAGAGAAAGACACAGAATGGTCTCACTCATCTATGGGTTTTAAGAAAAATGAAAGACATTCTTGCAATAATAACTTTCAGACACAAAAGAGAAAAGAGCTGAAAGTTACAGCTCACATCATGAAGCTTACCACAAAGAGTAATGAGTTTAGTTAGAGAAATAATTACGTTTTGAACTATCGTAATAATGAGAATATACAAGGGAAATAGAAAGCCTGTCAAGAGTACAGGTGGGGGTTGGGTGGGGAGGAGGAAGATTTGGGACATTGATGGGAATGTTGCACTGGTGATGGGTGGTGTTCTTTACATGACTGAAACCCAAACACAATCAAGTATTTAATAAAATTTTTAAATAAAACTGAATAAAATAGAAGACATAGATAACCCCCCCCCCAAAATAAAAAAAATAAAGTTGGGGAAAGTAATGCCTTTCATTTTCCTTTTCCCTAGGAATGCTTTAGCTATTTGAGGATGTTTATTGTTCCAGATGAACTTTATAAGTGTTTGATCCAATTCATTGAAGAATGTCATGGGTATTTTTAAGGGGATCACATTAAATCTGTATAATGCTTTGGGGAGTATTGCCATTTTAATGATGTTAACCCTGCCAATCCATGAGTACAGTATGTGTTTCCATTTCCATTTGTCCTCTCTTATTTCTTGGAGCAGGGCTTTATAGTTTTCTTTGTATAGATCCTTCACGTATTTGGTCAAGTTGATTCCAAGGTATTTGAGTTTGTGTGGCACTAATATGAATAAGATTGCCTTCTTGTCATCCATCTCTTCCCTATCTTTATTGGTGTATAAAAAATCCATTTATTTCTTTTTTATATATATTTTATTTACCTTGATTACATACATGATTGTGTTTTGGTTTCAGTCATGTAAAGAACACCACCCATCAGCAGTGCAACATTCCCATCACCAATGTCCCAAATCTCCCTCCTCCCCACCCGACCCCTGCCTGTACTCTAGACAGGCTTTTCATTTCCCTCATACATTCTCATTATTAGGACAGTTCAAAATGTAGTTATTTCTCTAACTAAATTCATCACTCTTTGTGGTGAACTTCCTGAAGTGAGCTGTGCTTCCAGCTCTTTTCTCTTTTGTGTCTGAAAATTATTATTGCAAGAATGTCTTTCATTTTTCTTAAAACCCATAGATGAGTGAGACCATTCTGCGTTTTTCTCTCTCTCTGACTTATTTCACTCAGCATAATAGATTCTGTGTACATCCATGTATAAGAAAATTTCATGACTTAATCTCTCCTGACAGCTGCATATTATTCCATTGTGTATATGTACCACAGTTTCTTTAGCCATTCGTCTGTTGAAGGGCATCTGGGTTGTTTTCAGAGTCTTGCTATGGTAAATAGTGCTGCAATGAATATAGGTGTAAGGAAGGGGTTTTTGTATTGTATTGTTGTGTTCCTAGGGTATATTCCTAGGAGTGGTATAGCTGGATCATAAGGGAGCTCGATTTTCAGTTTTTGGAGGAATCTTCATATTGCTTTCCATAAAGGTTGAACTAGACGGCATTCCCACCAGCACCAGTAGATAAGAGTTCCTTTCTCTCCACATCCCGGCCATCACTGTTTATTCTCATTCTTTGTGATGTGTGCCATTCTCTGTGGTGTGAGGTGGTATCTCATTGTTCTTTTGATTTGCATCTCCCTGATGATTAGTGATGTGGAGCATTTTTTCATGTGTCTTTTGGCCATTTGTATTTCTTGTTTGTCAAAGTGTCTGTTCATTTCTTCTCCCCATTTTTTGATGGGATTAGATGTTTTTTTCTTGTAAAGTTCTGTCAGTGCCTTGTATATTTTGGAGATTAGCCCCTTATCTGATGGGTATTGGGTGAATAGTTTCTCCCACTCAGTGGGTGGCTCTTGTATCCTGGGCACTATTTTCTTTGAGGTGCAGAAGCTTCTCAGCTTAATATATTCCCATCTGTTAATCTCTGCTTTCACTTGCTTGGAGAGTGCAGTTTCCTCCTTGAAGATGCCTGTAGTCTCAATGTCCTGGAGTGTTTTGCCTATGTGTTGTTCAATATATCTTATGGTTTTGGGTCTGATATCGAGGTCTTTAATTCATTTGGATTTTACCTTTGTACATGATGTTAGTTGGGGGTCTAAGTTCAATTTTTTGCAAGTGGCTAGCCAGTTGTGCCAACACCACTTGTTGAAGAGGCTTTCCCTGCTCCATTTAGGATTTCCTGCTCCTTTATCAAAAATTAGGTGATTGTGTGTCTGGGAACATTTTCTGAGTATTCAAGCCTATTCCACTGATCTGAGGGTCTGTCCTTATTCCAATACCTTGCTGTTTTGATAACTATTGCTTTGTAGTACAGTTTAAAGTTGGGGAAAGTAATTCCTCCCATATTCTTTTTTCCAATGATTACTTTAGCTATTCGAGGGTGTTTATTGTTCCAAACGAATTTCAAAAGTGCCTGATCCACTTCTTTGAAGAATGTCATGAGTATCTTTAGAGGGATAGCATTAAATCTGTTTGATGCCTTGGGGAGTATTGCCATTTTGATGATTTAACCCTGCCAATCCAGGAGCAGGGTATGTGTTTCCATTTCTGTGTGTCCTCTCTTATTTCTTGAAGCAGAGTTTTATAGTTTTCTTTGTATAGGTCCTTCACATTTTTAGTCAAGTTGATTCTAAGATATTTGAGTTTTTGTGGCACTATTTTGAAGGGGGTTGTTTTTTTAATGTCCATTTCTTCCTTATTACTATTGGTGTATAGAAAGGCCATTGATTTTTGTGTGTTAATTTTGTAGCCTGCCACCTTGCTATATGAGTCTATTGTTTCTAGAAGCTTTTTGGTAGTGTCTTTAGGTTTTCTAAGTAGAGTATCATGTCATCTGCAAACAATGAGAGCTTGACTTCTTCCTTTCCTATATGGATTTCCTTGATATATTTTTCTTGCCTGATTACTATTGCAAGCACTTCCAGTATTATATTGAAGAGGAGTGGTGAGAGAGGACAGCCTTGTCTTGTACCAGAATTTAGAGGAAACGCTTTTAGCTTTTCTCCATTGAGGATAATATGTAGCATTGGCTTTTGGTAGACGGCTTTAACTAGATTGAGAAAGGTTCCTTTCCATTCCCATCTTGCTGAGTGGTTTTTTTTTTTTTATCAAGAATGGGTGTTGGACCATATCAAATGCTTTCCCTGCATCTATTGATATGATAATGTGATGTTTATTTTTCTAGTTGTTGATGTTCTCTATGATGTTGATATATTTATGGATGTTAAACCATCCTTGCATTTCTGGGATGAAACCTACTTGGTCGTAATGTATGATATTCTTGATGATGCATTGGATTCTATTTGCCAAGATTTTGTTGAAGACCTTTGCATCTGCATTCAATAGGGATATTGGTGTATAATTTTCTTTTTTGGCATCTCTATCTGGTTTTGGTATCAAGGTGATGTTGGCTTCAAAAAAGCTTTTTGGGAATGTTTCCATTTTTTCAATTACATGGAAGAGCCTGGTTAGAATTGGTAGTAGCTCCTCTTGTAAAATTTGAAAGCATTCATTAGGAAATACATCTGGGCCTGGGCTTTTCTTTTTGGGCAGATGTTTGATTATAGTTTCAATTTCCTCAATAGTGATGGGGCTGTTTAGATATGCTACATCCTCCTTACTTAACTGTGGAAGGTTATGTGTCCAAGATTTTTTCCATTTCTTCTAGTTTCTCATATTTAGTAGCATAAAGTTTCTCAAAGTAGTCTCTGATTACCCTGTGAATCTCTGCAATATCTGCCGTGATCTCCCCCTATTCGTTTCTAATATGGGTTATCAGGTTTCTCTCTCTCTCTTTCTTTGTGACTTTTGCCAATGGTCTATCAATCTTGTTAATGTTTTTAAAGAACCAACTTCTGCTTTCGTTGATCTTTCGGATTGGTTTTTGGTTTTCTACTTCATTGATTTCTGCTTTCAGCTTTGTTATTTTCTTCTGTCTCCCTATTTTTGGTTCCTTTTGTTGGTCATTTTCTAATTTATGAGCTACATCATTAAGTTATTCAGATATGACCCTTCTTCCTTCCTGATGTGTGCTTGTAGAGCTATAAATTTTCCTCTCAGTACTGCTTTTGCTGTGTCCCATATATTCTGGAAGTTTGTGTCTTCATTATCATTTGTTTCCAGGAAAGTTTTGATTTCTTCTTTGATTTCATCTTGGACCCACTGGTTGTTCAGTAGCAGGCTGTTTAATTTCCAATTGTTAAAGTTTTTATTTTGTGTGCCTTTTTAATTCTCATGTAATTTCAGAGCCTTGTTGTCAGCAAAGGTAGCCTGCAAGATTTCTATCCACTTGATTTTATGGAGGTAAAATAAAACATATGTGTCAACATGTAGTCTATCCTAGAGAATGACCCATGTACATTGGAGAAGAATGTGTATCCAGGTTTTTTGGGATGGAGTGTCCTATATATATCTACTAGTCCTCTATCTTCCATTATACTTTTCAGGGCTAATATGTTTTTGTTGGGTTTCAATCTGGTGGACCTATCAAGTGTTGACAGGGCCATGTTGAGGTCTCCCACAATTATTGTGTTATTATTGATGTATTCTTTTAGATTTGTCAGTAATTGTATTAGATAATTTGCTGGTCTCTCATTGGGTGCATATATGTTTAGTAGTCTGATTTCTTCCTGTTGCACATATCCCTTGATTAGTACATAGTGTCCATCTTTGTCCCTTACCACTTTTCTGAGTTTAAGTTGGTGTCATCAGATATTACTATGGCCACCCCAGCTCTTTAAAGGGTGTTGTTTGCTTGGATGATTTTCCTCCAGCCTTTGATTTTGAGTCTATGTTTGTTCTGACTATTCAGTTGTGTTTCTTGTAGGCAGCAGAGGTTGGATTCATCTTTTTGACCCATTTTGCCACTCTGTGTCTTTTATTTGGTGAATTTAGTCCATTGACACTAAGGGAGATGATTGTCATAGGATTTAATGTCATCTTTGTAGATGAGTTTGCTGTGTTTGTTGGTCTCTCTTGTCTTAAAGTAGACCTGGCAGTTTTTCCTTTAAGGCTGGTTTTTCATCTATGAAGTTTCTGAGCTGCTGTTTATCCATGAAGCTATGTATCTTTCCTTCAAACCTGAACGTGAGTCAGGCTAGGTGCAGTAATCTTGGTGAGGCATTCATTTCATTCAGTCTTGTCACAATATCCCACCACTGTCTGCTGGCTTAAGAGTTTCTTTTGACATGTCTGCTGTAAGTCTTAGGGATGCTCCTTTGAATGTAATTTCCCTTTTTGATCTTGCTGCTTTCCGTATTCTATCTCTATCTGTGGGATTTGTCATCATAACAAGGATGTGTCTTGGGGTGTTTTTCTTTGGGTCTCTTTTAGCTGGTACTCTTCGGGCATGCAGGATTTGATTGCATGTAGTCTTTAACTCTGGGAGTATCTCTTTGATGATGTCTTTGACAGTTGATTATTCCTGGAGATCTCCTAGCTGGGTCTCTGGGACTCCAGTAATTCTTATGTTTTTTCTGTTGAGTTTATCAAAGATTTCTATTTTCATCTGTTCGCATTCCTTGAGTACTTTTTCCATTGCCTGATCATTTGTCTTAAGATTCTTTTCCAATTTCTTCTGCTGTGTGGAGTTTTTCTGCATTTAATCTTCTAGTATGCCAATTCTCTCCTCAGCTGCTGTTACCCTGCTGGCGAGGCATCCACTGAGGTTTTCAGTTGAGCTACTGTGTTTTTCAGATCTGTTATTTCAGTTTGGAGTTTTCTGATTTCTGTTTTTGTGTTCTGTTCAGATCAACCTATGCTTTCTTTGAATTCTACAAACATCTTACATATTTCTATTCTAAGTTCCTTATCTGAGAGGTTAATCAGATGGTTGGAATTTTTAAGTTCATTCGAGCTATCGTCTTCATTCTCTGTGTATGGTGTTTGCCTGCGAGGTTTCCCCATTGTCACGCTTGTTGTGTGGTTTTTCCTGCGTGTTTTGGTGGGGTTCATTCGTTAGAAAGAGTGCGCTGTAAAGCAAAGTGGATTGCGCTCTTCTGCTGCCTCTAGTTGACAGTTTTTCGGGGGTGCGCTCCCTAGGCCTCTGAGGAGAGCTTCAGGTATTCAAGAGACACAGACAGGCACAGGAAAGATTTCCCTTGAAGTCCTCAGAGTAATCAAAGGCACAGCAGGGCAGAGCCTCCGCAGGCCAGAGGGCTCAGCTTATTTATTGGCGATCCCCACAGCCAGACTTTATTCACTCACTCACTGGGCAGCTTTAGAATGCAGTTTTTTGGGAGGTGCGCTCCCTAGGCCTCTGAGGAGAGCTTCAGGTATTCAAGAAACACCATCTATGGATTTCTTGAGTCACTGGCTAGTGATTTCTTTAATTCTATTAACATGGCTTTCATTGCGAGCTTTCGGGCCACATCCATTGGGCCCATGAGTTTTGGAGGGCTTGGGAACTTGCTAGGAGTACTTTCCATATCCCCAGTTGCTAGTGTCTTCCTTAATTTACCCATATTACTTTGCTTTGGTGTTTTGGCTTGGAGTGTTCTGCCTTCTGATCTCAGCCCTCCTTTGCCACCTGTGGCATGGGGATGAGTTCCTTCTCTGGAGTACGGCCCTAGGCAGGTTTGATGGCTGCAGTCCTTGAGGTTTGGCTCCACCCTCAAGTCTCCACCCTCGCTTTATTCACTTTACCAGCCATAATGTGTAGGTCTCCTCAGCCTTGCCCAATGGCAGCAAAGTTTTCCCTCTCCCTCTACCTGTCAGATGGTGTAGGGCACCCCTTTCACACCACCATCCCCTGCCACATAATGGCAGGGTGCATGTTCAGTCCTGAATCGAGTTTCCATTCCCCCTCCCTGTCAGACCATCTGCCTGTCACCTTCCCCAGCTGAAAATGGCAGAGGGCTGGTCAGGACCTGGGTTGGGTCTCCCCTCAGCCTACCTGTCAGACGGCCTGTAGACAGCCTGTCTGCCACCTTTCCCAGCCGTAAAATCTAAATTTATTTTTATAAATAAATTATTTATTGAATCACTGTGCAATACATAATTAAAAAGTTGTTCATGATTGACTTTATCTTTTAAAGACTGACTTTTAAAGACTAAATGAAATTCTTAAGACTAACATTGTTGAAAATATTTTGCTGAAAAAACACTAAAACCAAAAATGACAAATATATTGTTGAAAATATTTCTTGTGCCCTCTTTTGTTGTTTTGCTTTACTTTGTTCACTAGAACTACCAGTCTCTCATATTTCCATAATGAATCTTTGTGTCCTGGATTCAATATTGGCTCTATATTTTTCTGGATGCCAGAGTTGGGTCTTGATAGTGGATTCTACTCTAGCTGAGAGAACACTTGACTAGACTCTCTCTGACCTGGCAGCCCATGCCTTTGCATTGATGCTATAATACAAATATGAAGAAAACTTCAATAATGAGTGCTTCTTTGGTAAAGGCCCTGTTCTCCATGTATATTGTATTTAATCTTCATTATCATGTAAATGTTATTTGTCTTCCTCTTCACAGATAAAGAAATTGAGGTATTGAGAAATTGATTACATTTACTCCTTTCAGTACTTTGTGACATTGAATTTCCTAATAACATTTGCTCCTGGAATCTCAATCCTTTATTATTTTGACCACCTGCCTGTCTGGATCTTTGTATCTATAAACACCAATTATTTCAAGATCTTATTTTCATTTTTAACATCTCTCCTAATTGTATCTAATCCTACAGATCATGGTGTTTGTCCTTGAGAACCATCCCAGCACTAACCTAATTCCATATGGCCAGTCTGGTGCACAGTCACAAGTTATCAAACCAGAATTTGAGCAGATGCCCAAGCATGCCTGGATTCATCCAAAGAGACTCTGTAGGTTATCAGTTCTTAGCTGTCCCACATGAAAGCGCAAATATAAAATGTTCAATAGGTTTCAGAGAATAAAGGAAGGAGACAAACTTTTAAAATAAGACTCAACTGTCTGGATAAACTATAAGCAAGTAAGTTTTTAGTATGTTTTAGAGGGAAACTAGAACCCTCTGAATGCTTTTTTTCATTTTTTCATCCAAAAACATCTACCCTATACCTGACACAAATCAAAGTGCTGTGGGCACTGACTGAAGTGAGTAATATAGTAAGCATATCATTTAGGTATCCCAACTGTGGTGTGTAGAGGCAGTTCTGTGAAGAAAGCAAGTTGCCCTACCAAGTGAGGTAATGTAATCTCAGAAATAGGAGGGTAAGTAGAAACTGTTGGACACCCTGAGAGAATTCTCCTGGGATAAGGCCTCGAAGGCAAGAAGGAGCTGTCTGCCCATCAAAGCAATAGATAAAAGAGAAGGTAAGAAAAGACGAAGTCTAGAAGAGTAGCCTAGTCAGAGAAGCCAGTAGGAACTTTCAAGAGAAGTGCAAATACCTAGAACTCCTGGGAGTAAAGCTAGTGAACCCAGCAGGAATCTATCATTGTGAGTTGTGGCTGTTGTATAAGATGCTGAATGATAATGGAGAATCTATTCAAGTTAGCCCACTTAATTGCCAATTGAGATTTTGTGAGCAGCATGGCAGCTGAATGAGGGACAGAGACTTTGAAAGTCATTGAAATAATTAAATTAGGGGATGAGTTTATGATAAACTATGGCTCTGTAAGATAAGAGGAGTAGGCTTACAAGAGAACTCTTAGTAGCCACTGCAGAAAAATTGACAAAAGAAGGAATATAGAAAGTTTTTTTTTTCAATTTGTGAGTATTTCTCTAAAGGATGACAATTTGGTAATTAACTTTATTTACTGGAATTTAAAACCTATTAGATTAACCACAGAGGAAACTCTTTTATTTTATTCATCACATCTAGTATGTCAAAAAAAAAAAAAAAGCAAAACAACCTTATTATAAAACTTCTAACCTAAGTTCTGAAAAGTACTTAAAACTGCTATTTAGGCCAGAAAGATGGCTTAAAGTGTAGATAATCCTTATGCAGGAGGACCAGGATTTGGTTCCCAGCACTGTTGACAGCAGAATTTGACATAGAGAGAGCAGCAAATCCTATAAAACTTAAGTTGTGGCCTAAGTTTCTTTTTCTTCAAAGGGGGGGTTTATATATTTATAACTTCTATATTGGTTAGCTGTTGCTGTAAAAATCAATTATCCCAACATGCTGTTAGTTAAAACAACAAATATTTATCATATCTCTTTCTATGAATCAGGTACTATTAGTTGAGTTAGGAGGATCTACTCAGAGAATTATGGTCTCATTATGCTAGTATCATCTGAGGTATGACTAGAGCTGAAGAACTCACATCCCAGATGACTGATTGATTTAGCTGTCTGATGCCTCATTTTTTGCCTGGCATTTGGCAGAAAGTATCCATTCCTTATCATGTGGCTCTTCCCATAAGGTTGCTTATGTGCCTTCAACACATGAAGCTGGCTTTCCCAAAAGCAAGTTTTTCTAGCCTTGAAATTAAAACACTGTCATTTCTAGAATACTTTATTGGTTTGTTTTGGTCAGCTCTATTCATTATAGGAAGCACTAAATCAGATATTTCCCAGAGGAAAATTAAAACAGGCCATGGTGATTTATCAGAATATCCCCTATTTTCAGAAGAAAAGCTACTGTCATTAACCTTATTTAAGTGATAAAAGCAGAAGTAAAATGTGAAGACAATATCACAGCATTGTTCGAAATCAAATGTCTAGTTTTTAAATTTATTATGTGTGCCCCTCAGGAAGTCACTGAATTATTCAGATCTCAAACTCAACAATACCAACAAAAAATAAGATAACATGTCTGTTCCCAGGAGAGCAATATTGAGACCTCTTATTTGGGTATCTTAAATGTCAAAAAAAGATAATAGGAAGTCATCTTGTTGGTAGTCAGTGAGTTTTTAATGTTCTGAAGCTTTGAGATATGAGGCTGAAGGTAGGGGAACAGAATGGATATTTTAAGGATGACTTTGGAGCAGAGTTCTGAAGATTTAAGTAGAGAGACCAAGGCAAGAAATAAGAGCTGACAAGTGACACCCAGTGTTCATGGATGAGATTAGGAACCTCTTCTCAGCTAGTTGTGCTAGGAGTGAAAAGTATTAAATACAAGTACTAAAGAATATACTCATCATGGTACAGCCTTAAGTATATTTGTGTAGTACTTTTGAGGACATATCTACTTAATATCAAAGAGTGTAAATCTATATCATTCTGGGTTTTTTTTGTTTGTTTTTTGTTCTATTTTATTTTGCTGAAATGACCATCAGCATTCTGATGCTCAGAACCTTTGCCTTAGTACCCAGGCATTCAGTGGATAGAAGGTTATAAAAACACCAGGAAGAAATAAATTCCACATGAATCAGTCTCCATTAAAATTTTACTTCAATTTACTTAAATTCCTTTTTCAGATGCTTTAAGGCTTTAGCCATTAAAACTTTCAAAGCACATATTAAGTTTTCATCACTGGAGAAGAGAGAGAGAAACAGATACACTGAGGGAAGGGAGAGAAAAAGAGAAAATAAAATGTAAAATACAGGAGCATTCTAACTACTGAACATACACATCTGTTCTTTTTACCCCAAAAAATATCAGAGTTGCAGAATTTATTATACATAATGTGCCAAAAATGAGCTGTGTACATGTTTTAAAGACATAATGGAGATAAATATGAGTTCAGCCAGAAAGTCTGTACTGTGAGAACAGCTAATGTTATCAGGATAAGTTTTTTCTTATTTTTAGTGTATGTAGAAAAGGGGATATAAATTGATTAATATAAGCTCTTTAATAGCTGTTTTGGATAAATAGGAATATATCCTACTATATGTAACTCTAAAAGATTAGAGAATAACCATAAAACACAATTTTAACAGACAGGATCTCCCACTCTCCCACTTAACTGAACTCTGCCTATTCTATTAATTGTTCTATTATACCATAAGCTAGGAAACTCCAACTCTTTCCAAAAAAAATCATTCATGCATAGAAAGTTTGTGATTGATGGAGCAGTGAGCTTGAAATGTACAAATGGAGATTAAACATTTTAAAATTAAGTATATCCCTGGTAAGAAACTGGCACCATTCCAGCATCTTAAGCTTAGCCATGTTATGCAGGGATTAATATTCAAGGAAAGATGATTGGTCTAAAGCAGAACTATACAACCCCACCCCTTCATGAAAATCTAAATATTCCCCAACCAATTTCCCCTTTAATGATTCTTGTTTAGTTACTCAAAAAATATTAAAGAACTGAAGAACCCATTCTGAACCTACCCGTGAGAAGTGTTAAGAACGTTGTTTAGGGCCAGAGTGGTAGCACAATGGTAGGGTGTTTGCTTTGCACGCAACTGGCCCAGGATGGACCCAGGTTTGATCTCCAGCATCCCATATGGTCCCCAGGAGAAATTTATGAATGCAGATCCAGGAGTAACCCTGAACACCACTGGGTCTGCCCCCCCCCAAAAAAAAACAAAACAGAACAAAAACAAAAAAAAATGCTATTTACAAGAGTACTAAGATCAGAGGAATTTATAATCTAGATCAGTATTTCCCAATTCAAGTTGCATATTAAAATTAAATTCATCCAGAGTGTTAAAAATACCAAAAGACCCACTACTAATCAATTGAATTGCATATTTTGATGAAGTCCAAAGTAGAACTCATAAGTATTGTGCAAAGTTGAGACTCAATAGGGAAGAGATAGACAGGATTGCCATATACCACTATTGAGGTATATATCTAGTGGAGCCTAAAGATGGACAGCATCCTCATTTTTATGGAGTCAAATGCTGGAATGAAGGTACTACACATCTTATATTTTGCATGAGGAATAAAATAGATAGACTAGGCAGTCAGGATTAAACAGGAGGGTTGAAAAAAACAGTGTATACAAGAAGAGATAAGTAACATTCCCTAAAATTGCAAGATATACATTATGTAGCTAGAATGAAGTATTTTATGTAGGATAAATAAGTGTTGTAAGACATGAGACAGAATAAATATAAAGGAATCAAATTGTATTCATCTTTAGTCATGACCATGTCAAATATATACAAATAAGGAGTTTACACTTTATGCTTAAGGCTATGAGGATTAGGGAAGGTTTTGGCTTGGCAATAAGTCAATATTCTTCAAATATTTTGCTAAAGAACTGCCTCCTGCTAGTACATGAAATAAAATAATTATGAAGGAAACTTGTATGGAAAGGAATGAATAATAGTGGAAGAACAGTTAAGACTGGTAATACAGGAAAGAAGACAGATGATTGGGAGTGAATATGATAGGAAGAATGGAGAAAGAATGTATTTGAAAGATAATAGTGACAGAAGAGATGAAACTTAATGACGGGTTATCTGTGAGATTAAAGCAGAACAGAGATTGATATTTAGTGTCCTGGCCTGGGTGATACATTGCCTGGAAGAGTAGAAATGTGGAAAGAAGGGGGTCAGAGCAGTGGCGAAAGGGGTAGGGTGTTTGCCTTGCATGCGCTGACCTAGGACGATTTGATCCCCTGGCGTCCCATATGGTCCCCCAAGCCAGGAGCAATTTCTGAAAGCATAGCCAGGAGTGACACCTGAGCATTACTGGGTGTGGCCCCAAAACAAAAACAAACAAAACAAAATGAAAAGAAACAAAAATATGAAAAGAAGCATTTAGTCCTGGTGGCATCTACCCTATTATGGATATAACAATTCCTTTTTTAAAATGACTTCAAAGCCTTATCATGATTTCCATGGGCATCTTTGTGATGAGTATTCAGACACTCACCAATGGGAAACCCACAGATGGATGCTTTTAAAGAATGTGTTACTACTCAGTCCTCACCAGGGCTTCCCCATCATTTGCTAGGGAGACATCAGGTAACTTCTCCCTCTCAATTCTGTGAGTAGGTAAGAACACTCCAGAAATATCGGAGAATAACTCACATTGAGACAAGGTGATTAAAGGACAACTAATTTTTCTTTTACATATGTTGGAAGAATTAAAAGAGATTAGATGTACATTAACTGCTCATCAGTGTTGTTCTGACTAGGAGCTTTACATCTAGGGAACTGAGATAATGCAAAGAATTAAATGAAATAATAAAAATTAAAATTGATTCTAAAATATAAAGAATTGATTGCCTAACACTTATGACCTAAAATTTTACTCCTGACAGATCTCCAAAAGAAAGGGATATTCATGTCACTAAAAGGCAATGCAGTAGAGCCTTGATAGAAAATTTTCCAAATTTCCATCAGTAATATAATGGATATATGTTAGTGATCTGTAATTAAATACAAGAAGATAGATAAATTTTACAAGAATAATATGAAGCAAAAAAAGAAGCTTAAACATAAAAGAACATGCTGTGTGCTTTTATTTATATTCAGAATAAAAATGTTAATCTAGTTCTTTGGAACCAAAGGCGGATTTCCCTCCCTTTTGGCTAATTCTACGTAGCCTCCACATCTAACTTCTACCATATCAACGGACCCAACTCCATATCTTTTCAAATGTTGTAATACTCAAAATTATACTTCCTGTCAGACAGGCAGGGAAGTAAAAGAGCAACTCCTCAGTGACTACAAATGTTCACATTCAGCACAGCAGAAACATTGCAAACCCAATGGGGTAGGCATTTAGAGGCTCACCACGTTCAATGAACAAAAACAGTCACAAAAAAGCTTATTCAGATACACAAAGACGCATATCCAAAACATAAAAAAGGCTTTATCTTCAAGCTTGTTGTGTCTTGAATACATACATATCTTGCTTGTTTATTTTCACTCTTAAGAAGTCTGTCTTCTCTCTTGAACACATCTTTCCTTTCTTTCCTCTCACATTTTTCTTCTTCTTCTTCTTCTTCTTCTTCTTCTTCTTCTTCTTCTTCTTCTTCTTCTTCTTCTTCTTCTTCTTTTCTCTTCTCTTCTTTTTCTTCTTTTTTTTCTCTTCTTTTTCTTCTCTTCCCTTCTTCATCTTCTTCCTTCCTTCCTTCCTTCCTTCCTTCCTTTTTCTTTCTCTTTCTTTCTTTCTTTCTTTCTTTCTTTCTTTCTTTCTTTCTTTCTTTCTTTCTTTCTTTCTTTCTTTCTTTTGTTTTCTTTCTTTCGTTTTCTCTTTCTCTTTCTTTCTTTTTTCCTTTTCTTTCTTTCTCTTTCTTTGTTTCTTTCTTTCTCTCTTTCTCTCTTTCTCTCTCTCTTTCTTTCTTTCTTTCTTTCTGTGTTTCTTTCTTTCTCTCTTTCCTCCCTTCCTTTCTTTCTTTCTTTTTTTCTTCTTCTTTTTTTTTAATTTTAGGGCCATACCCAGTGACACTCAGGAGTTACTCCTGGCTATGCTCTCAGAAATTGCTCCTGGCATAGGGGACCTTATGGGATGCTGGGATTGAACTGCAGTCTGTCCTGGGTCAGCCACGTGCAAGGCAAATGCCCTACAGCTACGCCATCGCTTGCTCCGGCCCTCCTCTCACATTTTTCTAAGTAAGTTTAATTCAATAAAAACTACTTGCTTCAGGGCCAGAGATAGCATGGAGGTAAGGCATTTGCCTTGCATGCAGAAGGTTGGTGGTTCAAATCCCGGCATCCCATATGGTCCCCTGAACCTGCCAGGAGCGATTTCTGAGCGTAGAGCCAGGAGTAATCCCTGAGCGCTACCGGGTGTGACCCAAACATCAAAAAAAAAAAAAAAACTACTTGCTTCTCAAAAATAAAATAAACAAATAAATTAGATCTTGAATAAAGTAGACTTGCAATCAAACTATAATAGTGTGCCATATATTATACTGGAGATGTATCAAATGTTGAATAGAAATGAAAGCTTGGGGAACATCACTCAGAGGTGACATATGAGATAGTTATCACAAGGATATGTGGCATTGTGAACAACAGGAAGGGGAAACTAGAGAGAATCAAGTAGACCTATAAATGGGGACGCATCCAGTGTGTTGTATGTCAATTTGTGGCTATAAAAGTCTTGATACTGGGGCTAAAGTAGTGGTGCAGTGGTAGGGTATTTGCCTTACATGCAGCTGATCTAGGACAGACATTGGTTCAATCCCGGTGTTCCATATAGTCCCCTAAATCAGGAATGATTTCTGAGTGCATAGCCAGGAGTAACCCCTAAGCGTCACCAGGTGTGGCCAAAACACACACACACACACACACACCCCAAAAATATGTCTTGAAGGTGGATAAAAAGAAAAAAAACTTTAAAAAATAGGTTATAATGGATTTATTAATACTTTCTTTATAATATGAACTAATTTCTAATTTCGAATATGATATAACATAATATCATAATGATACTTTATTTCTAAATTAAGTTGTGCTATTTGGTTGGCAGGTGATTAGGAGCCTATGCATAGTTTCAAGTGGGAGAAATGGCAAAATAAAATCTGTTTAAGGAAATTCTCTTGTGATGTAACTACACAGAATCACAGAAACAGAGGGAGAGGCAGTGTCAGGATGGGTAAATAGTGCTGTCCCAAAATTTATATTCACTTTGAATCATAGAACATGGCCTAATTTGGAAAGCAAGTTAATGATAAAGATAATATTGTCTTGGATTAACGTGAGTCCAAAATCCAATCAGAAACTCTTCAGAAGAGATTTAAAAAAAAAAGATGCAAAATGGGTAACATAACAAACGCAGGTGACAATTTAAGTCTACATGTCTCTAAATCAAGGAAAGCCAAGGTTTCTGGCAATGCCAAAAGTTAAGAGCAGCATGCCATAGTGTCTCCCTCAGAGGCTCTAGAAGAAATCTCCCATGGTGATCTCTTGGGGTCCTAAAATATGAGAGGAGAAAGTTCTATTGTCCTAAGTCACCAAGTTTGTGGTGATTCTTTAAGGCAAACTGGCAAACAGATACCTTGAGGGATTAATTAAGTGGCAACTATTCTGACCTAAGGGAGACAGACCACAAATCTAGAATTAATGTGAAGATATGTGGGTAGAAATGAGAGGCTAGACTAAAGAAATGAAGTGAATCCAGGATGTACAGAAAATGGTCACTTGTTGGTTAAGGAGAAAGGAAAGTATCACAGATGGTTTTGTGGTTTCTCTCTAGGTCTTAGCTGGGACTGCAGATATAGGCGAATGAGCTGTTATGAGAGAAACAAATCACACTTTAAAATAAAATGAATATAGCTTATTGTTGTATAAACTTTGTATTTAAAAAGCAGATGATATATCATTAGGAGTTCTCCATGTACACTAGATTAAATAGGAAAGAAGAAGGGAGGGAAGATTGAGAGAACCTTTAAGAACCCTGCAAATTACGAGGCTCTATGGTATAATTTAAAGAACAATATCTGGCTCATATCAAGCACTCCTGAATCTCAGTCCAGAAACCAAACTATAATAAAGCTGAATATTTGAAAAGAACATCATAGCTGGACAATTCCCAGTTCCATTTCTCCAAACAAACCCCAATTACAGATTGCCTATGAAATGTATTTGCATTACCGGAGAAGAAATGGTGCCAATCATAGCCTCTCTGCCATGTATAGTATGGGCAGGGCATTCAAATGAGAGTTGGGAGGACACTGGTAGAGTGAATAATGGAGAATGGGTCCCAGGCATGGAGAGGAAAGGCAGGGAATAAAAGACCAAAAGGTGTGAAGAATAAGGTTGATGGTCTGTTAGAAGGACTGGAAAATAGATCAAGATCTGATTTTTCAGGCTCAGAGAGACAAGGTGGATTAAACTAGTCTTACTGAGTCTCATTTGTGTCTCTGTTCTTGAATGTTTGCATGATTGCCCATGATTCACACAGCGACAAAGGGGAGAAAAGAGATAAATTACGTTAATGATATTTGTAGCCAAAATAACTAAGGGCTTCTTCCTTTCAGACTTACATTATCTCTACTCCATAAATCATATTCAAAATCTAAATGACTCAGATGAAACTTTAGAGTATGGTTTTCAATAACATTCTCAGGACTGTTGTGAAAGATTATGCTAAAGCTGCACTTTAAGATTTTTTTCATGTGCTTTATACTTGAGCATATATTAGAATAAATAACAATGAATTTTATTCATCAGTACACATGACATATTTGTACAAAATTCTAAATTGGAAAAGTTTACAAGAGAAAATTTTCTTCCTTTTGGCATGAGTATATATGGATACATGAATTTTCCTCTTGTGACTACTTGCTCAGAAAACATAAAAATAAAAAATGACATTTTCACCAAATTAGAAAACCAGAGCTGGCTTTATTTATGAAAATATAGTGCACCCAGAAAAAGATTCTGAATCTTCTGTAGTAGACTGATTTTTCATTAAATAGTGCCTATTTTTAAAAACGTGTTTACATTAAATCTATACTTATATATTTTTCTTTTTTGTTAATTAATATATTTATTTAAGCACCATGTTTACAAAGATGTTTGTAGTTGAATTTCAGTCATAAAAAGTACACCCCCATCACCAGTGCAACCTTCTCACCACCAATGCCCCCCCCCCACTGCCTCTTCCCCATCTCCTGCCTATCTTAGAGACAGGCATTCTATTTATCTCACTTGCTACCATTGTCATGATAGTCATTGGTGTAGTTATTTCTCTAACCACACTCACCATTCTTTGTGGTAAGCTTCATACTTGTTGAAGTCCTATTGAATGATCTTTAGAAACTCTTTCCTACTTCTTACTCCTCTTCTTAAATATACGTTTTATCTATTTAAGAAAGTGTTAACAAATACAAGTGACTATATAACTTAAAGGTATGCCGGAAAGGAAAAATCACATTATTTTCAAGCACAAAAGGAAACTCTAGGATAATCAAACAACCATCCAGAAACATTCTCTGACACAATTCTTTGTCAGAAAAAAAAAAAAGATCATACTAAGAAAAATCAGAATCACTTGATCACTGTGATATACAATATGGCTTTTTCTCTAATTCTAGTTGTTCTCTAATTCCAGTTTCTTCTAATTCCAAAATTGCTCTAATCCCATAAAGTCCTCATTTTTGTCCTTTGATCTACTGCTGTGTAACATTTTATTAAAGCTTCCAGACAGTTCAATTAAGCTTCAAGGATGGAGAAACCCTGAATCTCTTAGGCCACGGGAATTCCCTTTCTTCCCCAATGCTTATTGTACCTATGCAAAAAAAAAAAAAGTGGGGGGAATGCCAAACCCTACCACTCCAGCACCCATACTTTTTCTTGTTTTGTTTTGATTTGTTAGTTTTTTACTTTATTTTACTTCTCTTTTTTCTTCCACTTATCTCTTTCTTTTTCACTCTTGTGGTTATTATTTAGAGATTTATTGTTATTTGCCGGGTCTATTTTTTTTCTTTTTTCTTCCATTTTTCTTTTCTTTTTTTTTCTCTCTCTTCTTTCTTTTTTTGGTAGTTGTCACCAAATTTTTTCTCCCTTTTTTCTTATCCTTTTTATCTCCAATGACGGTGGAATAGATGTTCAATCTACAACAAGCTGTAAAATGGAGACCAGTTGCACTAGCATTCTGGGGGGTAGAGGAGGAAGATATGGGATGCATACTGGGAACAGGGGCGGAAGGAGGACAGCACTGGGAGTGGGAATGCCCCTCATTCATTGTCAGTATGTACATAAATGATGCAGTGAAAGATTTGTAATGCACTTTGGTCACAATAAAAATTTAAAAAAAATTTTTATCTCAAACATATACCTGTGCTTTATAGCCCAAACAGCTGTGTGAACATGATTCTACTCAAGAAATAAAGTCCACTGTATTCTTTTCCTTCAAGAGGAAAAAAAAATAAAGGAAGGAAATGAAAAACGATTAAAAAAAAAGGAAAGAAAAGGCAGACAAACAATAAAGACAGAAAAGTCTCTCTTTATGAAACTTATAAAAGTCTCAATGAGAGTGGGGCCAGAGAAATAGTATAGTGAGTAAGGTACTTGCTGTATACACTGCTGATTCAGATTTGATTCCCAGAATCCCATGTGGTACCCAGAGTCTGCCAGAAGTAATTCCTGAGTACAGAGTTAGGAATAACACCCAAGCACTACCTGGTGTGGCCCAAAGCACCCTCCCCCCCCACACACACACAAATGAGTGGTACAGAGCATCAACAATACTGAAATGCACTTTTTCAAGAAATAATAGAAAAAGTATGGCATTCATATGCAAAATACAAACCACCACCCATATAATAGTATTATATACAACACATAAAAGTTAATTATAAGAAACTAAAACAAAAACTGTAGAAGAAAATTTTTGTGATGTTTAGTTAGGCAGCAATATCCAACAAAGGCAAGACAGATAAATAAGACCCAGTGAAAATTTAAACATTTTACTTTTCAAAAGATACCATTAAGTGAAACAATAATTCTCAGAGCAAGAGTAAAGAGAACTGTTTTAAACCATATCTAATAAAAGAATTGTATTAGGGCTGGACTAACAGTGTCGTGGGTGGGTGCTTATTTGGTCTACCAAAACATGCTACAGGTTTTCTAATCATGTTACCCTGAATGGTTTCCCAAGAGACAACAGGAGTAAGTTTTGAGCACCATCAAATGTGGCTCAAAAGCAATAACAAAAGTAATAAAAAAAAACCCTTATATCTAAAAAACATATTTCTTTTAAAATGTGACAACAAGCAATACCATTATAAGTAGGTAAACGTGGAAACTAGCAAAAATTTACAAATGACAAAGAAATTAAAGACATTTATGCATGAGAAAATAAAAATTAGTATCATAATCAACTATTATTACACAACTTCAAATGTCAAAAAAGAAAAAAAATAATAAAAAAAGAAAAAAAAACCTATGAGACTAACCCCTAGGATTCGCTGGTAAGAATGAAGGAATATTTGCTGATTAATGTTTAGAATTAAATTAGAATTTAATTAACTGATTAATTAAAATGAGAATTAAATTAATTATAAATTAGCATTTATAATGCATGAATTTTAGGGCATTTATTTATAAATATTTTAAAAGCTGTAAATAGTGGTTCAAGAGATAGTTAGCAGGCAAGGCACTTACCTGCATGCTGACAACTCGGGTTCAATCTCTATATGGACCCCTAAATCCCACCAAGAGTGATCCCTGAGTGCAGAGATAAGAGTATGCCCTAAACACCTATAAATAACTCCAAGTCCTAAAACCAATGTCTGGAAAAAGAAACTGTGGCACATTCATAAATGAATGCTTCTCTGACATTTAATTACTGTTACACAAACTACAGATTGCAATTTCTAAGTAAAAGAAACAAGACTCAAGAATAAATTCACTCTGCTATTCTTACTGCATTTCTGGGACACTCAGGCCGATTATATATTCTAGGAATACAGAATAAAACAGTGGTAACCAGGAGTTGGAGGTCAGAAGGAAGAACTCAAAGGAACACAGGGATTTTCCTTATTCTTCCTTTTTTGTGGCAGGGGTGATGAAACTTTGCGGCTTTCTGGGGACCCCGGCCAGCAGGGTGAAGGGGATGAATGCCGCAACTTATTCGTGGGTTCACTGAAGCCGACCCGATCCGAAATATTTATGGGAAAAATCTGTAGAGGTTAGAAAGAAGGCCTAAGTCTTTTATCTGATCAAAGGCAATTTATTAAGCAGGCAAGCACTTATATATATATATTTTTACACAAGGGGAAGTATGTCTCAAAAACTATTGGTCATTTCAAACCATCTCTTATCCAATTATATTCCAAGCATAGGCACATAACCAAAAATGAGTAAAGGTACTAAACATTAAACTTATGGGGCATACAAGCATTGGTCAATTCAAACAAGCTTCTCACCAATTATATGCTTACTACAGGTATTTTGGCCAAAAAGGGAAAAAGGATAGAGTGTGCCTTGTTAAGCACAGCCCAAAGGAGGTGGGAAAAGGAAAAGGGGGAGGCATGACTCAATGACTGAATGACTGATCCTAGTAACCTTTAGCTTGACCGGAATCAGAGACATATAAGGAAATATTATCTTGTCTCTGGTCTCATGGCCCTGTGGTTAGTACAAGGGGCTATGTTATAGCAAGATTTCCTATTTGCTCATGGGCTAGGAACCTGCCGGCAGTCATGTATGCAGCTCAGTGGAACTATCCACAGAGATAGAGGCTAAGGTTGATAGCATCCATATTTGTGCAGGCTAGAGCAGTCTCCCACAAAACTTGACTATAGCTTGAACTTACATAATTGTATACATTGACATACAATTATGTAAAGATGCTTACGTAATTGTACACACTGACCATGACTAGAAGTTTTGCACTAAAAAGATAGGATCAAAAAAATGACTCCTCGGGCCGGGCGGTGGCGCTCGAGGTAAGGTGCCTGCCTTACCTGCGCTAGCCTAGGAGACGGACCGCGGTTCGATCCCCCGGCGTCCCATATGGTCCCCCAAGCCAGGAGCGACTTCTGAGCGCATAGCCAGGAGTAACCCCTGAGCGTCACCGGGTGTGGCCCAAAAACCAAAAAAAAAAAAAAAAAAAAAAAAAATGACTCCTCTATCCCCTCCCCCAAAAAACAACCTCCAAGTTACAAAGGAATTTCAGGTGAAAGTTATCTTTTCAAAATATTATGTCATTTAAAATTAATCTATATAAATAAATATATAAATATATACATATAAGAAAAATATATGTATTTATAAATTATACATAAATGCATATAAAATGTGATTTTTCTCAAGAAATAAAAAGTGAAAGCATGTCTGATGAGCTATCTCTCTGGCCACTTTGGCCCTGTGATTTACAATAATGTTAATGGAAGGGTGTAATGCATAAACATTCCAGCCCTATACCTATTCCATTTTCCTCCTCCAATGTCTCATGCAAAACTTTATATTTCTGATCTGTAGGACAAGATAATGAAGAAAATGAACGAACTATAGAGAAGGGTAAGGAAGGCAGAATTTCTATAGTATCACCACATAAAAGAAACAACAACATTTCAGTTTACTTATTATTGGTTATTATTCTAAATATATCAACAAAATTAATAAGTCCTATCTCAGTGGTTTTAAGAATTAGCTAGAATCAAGATGACTGGGATTTTCCCAAATATTGAGATTCAGTTTAACTCATTTATGAAATGGAGAGGATAATAGCAATGAAATCCTATATCATGAATATTAAATATATATATAATATTCAGTATTTGCTGAATATATATTATAGTCCTCAGTAGATTCGTGAATAAAAAGCATAGCAGAAAACACTAGGCCATTCTATTTTTAAATGCTCATTACTTTCAAATACTTTCTCATAAAATTATGAGAATATATATTTTTGCCTGAAACTTTTACTAAAGTTTAAATTATTTTCGTAGGAAAAAATTCCTAAATTATAATGCTTAAACATATTTATTATCATTGTTAATATTTATTAAAATGTCTCCTTAAAAGTTTGTGTTTGCTTATGCCACCAATATAGTAAATAAGTTTCAGCTTATTATTTTTATTACATATTATTTTCATTATATAATATATATAAGTTATACAAAACATATAAATAAAATGTATTATAATGCAATTTTCATAGGGTTTTTAAAACTGGCAAAAAGATCAATGAGTTCCTTAGGAACTCTCTCACTAAATGTTATAAAAATACCATATTAAATATAATAGCTATCAAATATACATAGACATGTGTAAGAAAGAAGAAAATTCAGAAAAATAAAAGAAACATCAAAGATTAATACATAAATGAAGGGTGTTTTGTGATTATTAGGCTTAAGAAAAGGTTACAGGAACAAGATATGCTAATTGAAGATCCATATTTTGACAGAAGATATAGACAGCTAGAAAGATACCCACACTAACTTTGGACCCATAAAAGGCTATCTTTCCCATAAAAAGAAAATTAGAAAATCCCTAAGCAATAACTCTTAGATACAATGAGGAGGTAGAAAATATAGGTTCTATGAGAAATCTAAGCATACAGAATGTGACATTAGGATGGCTAATTCATCCCCATTTGCTGAATTCTGAATGCCTACCAAATTCTGTTTCAGGTCAACCTAGGAGTCTGACCATACCATGAGCATCCAAATTTATACAAACAACATTTTGTAGGAATCTCACGTCAAGAAAGAATATAAAAAAAAATCTTAGGCATTCAATTAGGTACTCAAATGAACTAATTAATTATAATAGCTTTTTTTGTAGAAAGAACACCAAGGATTTCCATCAGATAAAATCAGGTTCTCTCAGATGAGAGTTTCAATTAAATAATCTTTGAGTTACAATATTGAGGCATATTAAGTTTGTTTAAAAAATAACCTGTTAGGGGGCCAGAGAGATAACATGGAGGTAAGGCGTTTGCCTTTCATTCAGAAGGAAGGTGGTACGAATCCCGGCATCCCATGTGGTCCCCGAGCTGCTGGGAGCGATTTCTGAGCCTAGAGCCAGGAGTAATTCCTGAGCACTGCCAGGTGTGACCCCAAGACAAAACCAAAAATAAACAAAAATAACCTGTTATATTACCTTTCTCTTCCTCAAACAAAACTACATAACTTGAACTTTCTAGTCCCGCCCCCCAATTGGAGAGGGCAGTAATGGAGGCACCAAGACCAAACAGTTATAAGACCACTAAGTAATAAACTAGACACAGAAGGGACCACGCATTCTAGCAGCCCTTGGGGTGGGGGAGTGGAGGATATGGGAGGCAGGATGGGAGTGGTTGTGGGAGGACAATTCGGTGGTGGGAATTCCCCTGATTCAATGTAAATATGTACCTGGAATATTACTGTGAACGATATGTAAGCCACTATAATTAAAATAAAAATTATATTAAAAAATAACCTGTTAATTTCTGAAATTCAAGGTTAGATATTCTGAATTTTCATTTGTTAAAATTAGTAGTCCTAAAGTCTCAGATATGCAGCAATGAGCAAACAATGATAAATCCTACAAATTGTCATTTGCAAATATTAAAAAATTTCCAAGGATTTGGCTGGCGAGATAGCATGGAGATTTTTTTGTTTTGTTTTGGATTTTGTTTTTTGTTTTGGTTTTTGGGGCCACACCTGTTTGATGCTCAGGGGTTACCCCTGGCTAAGTGCTCAAAAATTGCCCCTGGCGTGGGGGAACCATATGGGACGCTGGGGAATCGAACCACAGTCCTTCCTTGGCTAGCGCTTGCAAGTCAGCCACCTTACCTCTAGCACCACCTCGCCAGCCCCGAGATAGCATGGAGGTAAGGTGTTTGCCTTGCATGCAGAAGGACAGTGGTTCGAATCCCAGCATCCCATATGGTCCCCCGTGCTGCCAGGGGCGATTTCTGAGCATAGAGCCAGGAGTAACCCCTGAGCACTGCAGGGTGTGGCCCAAGAAAATGAGCTACTGCAATCAATAGATATAGAAAATACATTAACTAGAAATTATATTCTAAGAACCCTAAATTACAAAACAAATTCAGATTATGAAACTAAATGCCTTGAATAAACAAAAGGAAATGGAAACTAATGAAAGAATGAAACACTGACAAAGAATGTATGGATCTGTAAAGTACCTAAACAGAACCTTTAGAAATGAAAAAAAAAATAGAAATTCCCAAGATATATCACAGCGGCGTTTGCCTTGCAAGCAGCCGATCCAGGACCTAAGCTGGTTAATTCGAATCCTGGTGTCCTATGTGGTCCCCCTGCCTGCCAGGAGCTATTTCTGAGCAGATAGTCAGGAGTAACCCCTGAGCACCGCCGGGTGTGGCCCCAAAACCAAAACCAAAACCAAACCAAAACAAAAAAATACCTTTATATTTGGGGTTAAATAGAAGTTTAGAGAGCTAAGGAGAAGTAGATCACTTTAGACAATAATATTAACTTCTTTGTGCCTCTGTCTTCTCATTTGCAAGACAGAGGATGATTGTATCATTTGTTAGAGTCTTGAGGTATATATAAATTTAAATAAAATACAAATACAAAGCTCAGAAGAGCACAGATCTAAAGTAAACTCTCCATCAATCAATCAACTCTTCAATTAAGACATTCACAGAAGGCAGCACTTTCCAACTTTATGATTCAGGCAGTTAGTCTGTAATTAAATAATCAAAACCGTTTTATAACCATGGAACACTTTGCTGAAATTTTAGATTAGATTAAATTAAATTTAGAATAAATTCTCTGTGTTAAGAAGTCAAAAGTAGGGCCATAAATATAGTACAGGATGTAAAGTGCTTGTCTTGTACAGGGCTAACTCCTTGCTACCTGTGTGATCTCTGGAGCATCACCAGGAATAACCCCTTAGCACAAAGTCAACAGTAAGCCCTGAATACTGCCAAGTATGACCACACACACACACACACACACACACACACACACACACACACACACACATATGCAGAGAGAGAGAGAGAGAATACAGACTGGCTCTAAGTTTGTAGTTTATTTATTTATTTTTAATATATAAAATTTATATTTAAAGGGTATAATATTCCCTCACTGAGAGCTATCAAATTGTTATATTTTCTGACTCTAGACCAGTACAAAAAGCCTCACAAATACCTTTGTACTGATAAGGCAGCCAGAAATGGCATATTAATGTAACACAATGAAGCTCTCTGGACCTACAGTAACTAACCTCTTCATTATCATTCTAAAAAACACATTCCCTTGTGATGTTTTCGTTTTCTCCTATCTTGATATATGTTTAAGTATTTCTATTTATTTTCCTCAATCAGGTATGCCTATCTTTACCCCTGATAAATGTGTATGATTTTTCCTAGAAAACTACAGATATATAGACTGTTAAGTCACCCTAACTCTATTTGGCATAAAACCAAACTCCAAATGATCTTTTGGAAGCTTGCTCCACAGCTTTATTGGTTAAAATAGCTCTCTCACTTGTTTGCAATAAGTTCCCATTTTCCTATTTGGTTGTCTTTATATTAACCCCACCTCATTTTTACTGAGATATAGATATAGGAAATTACAATACTGTTAATGTCATACATACATAATTCATATGCCACAAAAGCGCATGCTTCCCTTAATCAGTGTCTTAAGATGGATCCCTTCCTACCATTCCTCTCCATCCCCAGGTAAGCTCAGTTTTGCAGACATTGAATTCAGAGCATCTCCAATGGCTAAACGCAATGGTCAAGAAAATAGAAGCAAAAATACAAATAAGACTACATAAAATTAGAAGTTTCTGCACTGCAAAATATGACTAGAATAAAAAGACATACCACAGAATGGGAGAAACATTTGCCTACCATTTCTCTAACAAAGTGTTAATATCTAGTTTGATGAATAATCTTGTAAGAGATGCTAAACCAATTCAGTGTAACTTACAGGTACAATGGTCTTAAGGCCGAAAACTTTGGGACCCTCTCCAAAGGGAGCCAGATTGAGTCCCTGCCCTGCCACACACCAGAGGTGCTGCTGCCATATGGCCCAGCTTCAGTGCTTCACAAATGATCTTGGAAAGATCAGATTGTGGCTCACTAACTTCCCAGTGCATTGGTCTTCAGGCTGAAAACTCAGGCCTCGTGGTGTGCTAGAGGTGGTTCAAGAATCATTCCAGTTCTGGGACTTCTGAAGCATGTGACCACATATGTTCCAAATTCCACAATACTGACTTCCAATAGGATTATAGCACATTGGATGGAAAAGTAGTATAGAATCCCACTATGCTCAATAAACAAAGATAACACAGAGAAGGCTCAACTAGCAAGAAAAAAACTCAGTAAATTCTCAGTAACATTAATAGCCTTCTTTTATTAAATCATCAAATTCTTTTATTAAATCATCAAATTCTTTTATTAAATCATCAATTCTTTTATTAAATCATCAAAAAGTGAAGAAGAGATGAAAAGACATTTCCATAAAGAAGATGGATAGATTGCTAATAGGTATATGAAAAATGCTCTCCATCACTTAATGTCAGTGAAAGATATCACCTCACACCAGTGAGCCTAGTACACTTAGAACAAAAGCAATCAGTGGGGATAGGGAAAAAAAGAAAAAAAATAACCCACACCCACTGCTGGTGAGTCTGTTGAATTTTTTAACCTCTTTGGAAAACAATAATCTGAAAACTGAGAATCCATCTGACTCACTAATTTTTGTTTTTATGAACTGTAAGTTCTAATGGATGCTCTGATAAAGAAAATGAAACACTCCCTGGTGAAAGGCTTTTAAGTAGTCATTGTTATTTCAATGATCCCTTTGAGATTCTAAAGACCTATAACCTTCTCAAAACATTGATGTCAGTCTTGCAACTAATATTAAATTATGGTCAAGAGCATGTCTCTAATGGTATGTGCCATAATCAATGTGTTAAAGACTCTTAAGATGGTCTTAGGAAATGTGCTCGCTTCGGCAGCACATATACTAAAGAAGTTCTGGGGGGACAGGGGATAAAATAGGGAGGAGTCAATGACTATGGTGGAGGGAATATTCAACCAGGAGGAAAAGGTAGTGCTGAAAATGGTCAAGTGTTATATATGAAACCTTATCAACAACAGTACTGTAAATCACAGTGCATATATATATGTACATATGTATATATGTATATGTATATATACACATATATACACACACACACACACACACACACACACACAAAGTGCCCCTTGCAGACTGATGGAATGGAGGCAAATGCAGAGGAGGAATTGGTGGAGGAAAGAAGAGAAAGGACACTGGTGAAGAAATTTGTTTTAAAACAATCTATGCCTAAAACCCAATTATGAATAACCTTGTAATTTCACAGTGACTATATAAAAATTTAAAAGTAACAAAAGACTAAGAAGTCTTACTGTACAGAAATCTGTTTAATTTTGATTTAACTCAAAAAAAAATAATCAAATTATGCCTCTGAGGTATTTTGCATCTGGGATAAAGCCATTAAGTTGGTCTATATATAATAGGATTACCAAATCCATGATTTCAGTTAATGTACAATACTGGAAAGTTGACAAAGAATTTATAATCTTTTTATAAGATGTGTTCATTTTAAACACAAAAAAATGAGAATTTGCCTAGGCACCCCTCATATCAAATGCTTTCTGGCTGCCTCAGCAGACCTGATCATTGCCTTGAATACCAGAGTACAAACTATCTTTAGAGACAGCAGAGTGAAACTGGTTCCTAGAGCTCTGTCTCTGAGTTTCACTGACCCCTATATATGACACCATGGTTTTCCTTCCATAAAATGTAATTCCCATAGCAGCGCTGGAACTGGACGACCTTTTACAGGCATCCCCTGCTAAATGAATTGCAAAGGCCCTTAATTAGTAGCAAATGAAAGAAAAAGAATAAGGTATGAGTTTCCTAATAGTGCTGATCATTTTCACCTTCATTTTAAAATAATATGCATTTTTCCAATAGGTTCATGACTGATGTGCTAATGATAGGGCAAATATCTTTCTTACACATTCAGGCAACCTTTTGTTTGTTTGTTTTGGGGTTACACCAGACAGCATTCAGGGGTTACTCCTGACTCTAATTTCATAAATTACATTTGGCAGGCTCAGAGGACCATGTGGAATGTCAGGGATCAAATCTAAGTTAGGCAAATGCCCTACCTGCTGTGATATAGCTCAGTGACCCCCCCCCCCCCCCCCACACACACACAGACAAGTAACCTTCTTGAAGAAAAGAGGGGTAGATTTTTTTTTTGGTATTTTCATTTGATTCAAAGTAGGGATATGAATTTCACAAAAACTGATAGGACTTAAGAAATGTGATTGGGCTGGTTTCTATTAAATGCTAATCCTACCTCGTTGTGAGTTAAGTTGAAATGTATGTGCTGGGTGTAACACTTTTGTTTTCCTAAATCTATGCTTTAAATAAAGCTATGCTTAAGTTGTTTCAACTATGCTCAGAAGTCCCTAGGTAACCATACTCAATGGTATTAAGTTGAAGTTTGAAAAGTTAGCTAAGGATCTTCAAGGATTCTGACAGCATAGACACTCGTAGGAAAATTGTAAATGCCCACAATACATTGCTACTGCTTCATTCACATTTATATTATTTAAATTCAAACAAATTTTAATTGAATATTCCTATTCATATCACATTGTCAATCCTCAACACAATTGTGTTTTTGAAGGGGCAATCTGTGAACTTGGCATTAGAGATTCAAACATAAACAAAATGGGGTTTTCTTTCACACTGTGGACATAGAAAAAACAAGCAGTCATAACTCATTAACTGCCTCACCATTATAAGTATAATAACAAATGGATCTTAAAAGACATATTGCTGGACTAATTAAGATAGAATGAGGTGCATAATATGATATTTATGTAAATTTCAAAACCACCCATAGAAAAAACAATGAACATTTTGAAAGAACAAATTAGAGACACAAAAATTACAATTGAATAGTGGTTGTTGATGCAATGGGAAAAGAGAAAAGGAATAGAAAGGAAGTAAGGGGAACTGATTAAGGGAGGGAGAAAGGAAGGAAGGAAGGAAGGAAGGAAGGAAGGAAGGAAGGAAGGAAGGAAGGAAGGAAGGAAGGAAGGAAGGAAGGAAGGAAGGAAGGAAGGAAGGAAGGAGGAGGGAGGGAGGGAGGGAGGGAGGGAGGGAGGGAGGGAGGGAGGGAGGAAAGAAGGAAGGAGTCAACGTGGGAAAGGAGGGAGAGAGGGAAGGAAGGAAGAAAGGAAGGAAGGAGGGAAGGAGGCAAGGTGGGAAGGAGGGAGGGAAGGAAGGAGGAAAGGAGGGAAGAAGGGAAGAAAGGAGTGAAGGAGGGAGGGAGGAAGGGAGGGAAAAAAGGAGGGAAGGAGGGAGGGAGGGAAGGAGGAAAGGAGGGAAGAAAGGAGTGAAGGAGGGAGGGAGGAAGGAAGGGAATAAAGGAGGGAAGGAGGAAGGAAGGAAGGGAGCAAGGGAGGGAGGGAAAAGGAAGGAAAGAAGAGAGTAAGTGAGGGAGGGAAGGAGGGAGGGTAGGAAGGAAAAAGGGAGCAAGGGGGAGGGAGGAAGGAAGGAAAGAAGGAGGAAGGGAGGGAGGGAGGAAGGGAGGGAGGAAGAAGCTTAACTTTTCACAACTAGTACAGCCATATGTTACAGAGATGTGTTATTTTATATGTCAGTTTTCTCATCTGATCATTTCCTTCTTTTTCGAAATTCTCTAATGCTACAGAACTTACTTAATTACAAAACTGTTAAAATAAATAAATAATCTCTGTGGTCTCATAAATGGTTTAGTTTTCCATTTCAATGAGACACAAGGGAGTTTGTGTGAGGGTGGTGTTTTTAGGGATACAATCATCACAGCAGAGAAGAGAATTTAACCTGACTTCACTTCTGCCCAGTCCACAACACAGGTGAATGCTTATTTCCCGAGTCAGTTTAAAATGATTTAAATTCTGACCTGCAAACTTTGAAAAGATCAATATCCTAGCCACACTTCTAGTCCCCTAGAAATTTAGAACTTTCTTTCAGAAAGCTATAAACTTGAGAAAAGCCTGGAGTGAGTCCTTCTGAACCTGTCAAAGTTTCCTGCTCCTGGGATTCAACACCTGGGAAACAGCTATCAACCTATATATAATCCTATTTACCAATAAAAGCACTTTCTTCTAATAGGTCCTTAAAGTATCTTGCCAGGTAAATACAGGAAATCCAGGTCAACTTTAATTTCAGACAAATAATCTTTAGTAGGAGAATGTCCAAATGTTTGCAGCCAGACTAAAATAATGATATTTATCTGAAATTAAAATTGAACTAGGCGTTCTCTATTCTTTACCTCTTATATTTGACGATCACACCTTAAAATGATCAACAGGAACTAGAAAACTAGACTGCTAAGAAGAGTTTAAGGCTCACTCTAGGAGAACAGAACAGAACTAAATTCAAGAACCAAATATTTTGGTGGTTTTTTGCTTTTTGTTTTGTTTGTTTTTCTTTGTTGTTTTTTTTTTTTGTAACCTTCACATATAAAATTTTAGTCCTCTAAATGGACTATAATTATTTTTACATGAGACACATCTAGTTAAAAAAAAAAGCAATATGTATGGATAGTCTGGAGGGGAGACAATGGCTAGGAAGATTTTTTTTTAAAAACATCTATTAATTTTAGAGCCATGTGATCTCTAACTAAGTCTATGGGATGGGGACATATATTTTCTGGTGTGGATCCTAAGTCTTTTTATCTGGTGTGTGGAGTGTAACTAAATTATTTTCCAAGATCCTGCTCCCACCATAGGCAGAATTCACTATTTATTTAAGGAAATGAAAACTATTGTGATGCTGTTAATCCATGAGGAACTGCAAGACCAATCTTAAATGAGGAATTTTTTCATTTCCCATATTTTAGAAAAAAAATTCTGTGAGGTTCTGTGGTCCATACAAAAATTAACATTAGAAGTTCAAGTTCAGTGAAGATGCAGAAATTACAAACCCCCTGCAGTGAAACAGAATCAAGGTAGTTTTGCTCTTGCCATTGAGGAGACTGACAAAGAATTTAATTAATTTAATGTGAGTAACCTGTGGCTCCTACAGCAGAAAATGATCCTTACATGTACTCATTTCCCTATAAAATAGGACTAGTGATACCTCCCTATATTCATTTTGGAATTGTATTGAACATTAAATGTAGAGGGACAGGAGGAGGATTAGTACAGCAGAGGGGCATTCGTCCTGCATCATAGCCGACCTGGGTTCAATCCCTGGCATACCAAAATGGTCCCCTGAGCTTCCAGGAATGATTCCTGAGTGCAGAGCCGGGGAGTAAACCCTGAAGTACTACCAGGTGTGGCCCAAAATAAAAAAATAAAAACAAAAATTAAATGTATTTTTTAAATGATGAAGTTTCATATAAAGCAGAATTCCTCATGTTATTATGTGGACAGGGAGGACTGATTTTCAATAATATAAAGTCCCTATAGAGTTTTGTCTAAATCATATCTATACTTCGTGTTTTCATCTGTGTAAATAAACATATTCCCATTTTTTCTTTGCCCACTGTGATGATATTTTTCCTGCTACTTAAAGAGTTTCTAACATATAAATCCTTGATTTAATGTGAAGTATAGCTTCACATATACCAAGTTCTTTCTAATACAGCAAGAAAATGAGTTTTAAAGAAGTTAACTGGCAATTTTTGATGAGAAAACACCTCCATGCTATCTCTCCCGGCCCCGTAATAAGGTTTATTTTTTGCCACATTCCTACAAACACAATTCCTTGATTTTTATATAAATCATTACTGACTGTTGTGAGGCATTTCATCATTGTATTTTTCTTTTCTTTTCTTTTCTTTTGTTTTTTTTGGTTTTTTGTTTTTTTGTTTTGGGGCCACACCTGGAGGTGTTCAGGGGTTACTCCTGGCTGTCTGCTCAGAATAGCTCCCTGGCAGGGCACGGGGGACCATATGGACACTGGGATTCGAACCAACCACCGTTGGTCCTGGATCGCTGCTTGCAAGGCAAACACCGCTGGTGCTATCTTCTCTGGGCCCATGTAATTTGTATTTTTCCTAATAAGCAGTGCAGTAATTAATTTTTCCTATATCTCTTCATGCAAATATTTTCTTCCAGTCTGTGGGCATTATTAATTTTTGTATGTGCTGGGGGCCACATCCAGCAGTGCTCAGGGGTTTATTTCTGGCTCTATGCTCTGAAATAACTCTTGGGCTTGGGGGGACCATATGGGATGCCAGGAATAGAACCCAGGTCAATCCTGGGTCATCTTCATGCAAGGCAAACGCCCTACAGCTGTGCTATCTCTCGAGCCCTGGCACTATTTTATTTTATTCCACTAATAGTACTGGAGCTTGTTGTTCCCTCTTTCGCTGTTTATTTTTTTTCTTCTCACATTTGCTTATACAAGATTTTCCTTTTAATAAAACTATTTTCCTTCACAAATATATTTTTGAATAGAGCTTCTGGGCTGGAGAGATAGCATGGGAGGTAGGGGGCATTTCTTTGCATGCAGAAGGACGGTGGTTTCAAATCCCGTCATTCCATATGGTCCCCTGAGCCTGCCATGAGTGATGTTCTGAGCGTAGAGTCAGGAGTAACCCCTGAGCTCTGCCTGGTGTGACTCAAAAAAACAAAACAAAAACAAAAACAAACAAAAAGAATAAAGCTCCCATTTTGACCCTGCAAATCTACTTTTGGGGGATTTACATCAAGAGATACACCAAACATTAATTTGAAAGTACATATGCAGACCTATGTTTATTGCAGTAATTGTTTATGATAACCAAGATCCATGCTTAATTATCGATAAATGGACAAAGAAACTGTGGTACCTATACACAATAGAATATTATTCATATATGAGGGAAAGATATAGGTAATCTTGCAATGTGCTTCAATTGGATGAAATTCAGAGCAAGCAATTTACATGCTAAGCAAAATAAAACAGAAAAAAAAAAATAAGACAAAAACAGATGACTTCATTAATTGTAGTAAAAAGAAACCAAGCAAGGAATTAGACAATTTTCCAAAGGAAACAACCTTGAGATAGGTCAATAGAAATGTTGTCTGAGTGTACTAAAGAGTGAAAGACATGGGACCAAACCTTAGGACAAGGTAGAGGGATCCTAACACTGTGGGTAGTAGGGATCATAAAGCAGCACTTCAAGTATATAATAATAATAATAATAATGGTTATAAATATATATAAATAATTTGTAAAGAATAATGGGAAATTAAATACCCAAGATGACAGATAGGCTATCACTGTCATCTGAAATACAATCATTACTCAACTGTGATTCTTATCCCAGAACCTGGTTTATTAAAGAGAAGACAGATAAGAGAGTGTGGCCTTTCTAGTACAGATATAAATGAACACAAGAAAGAACTTCCCCTTGATGTAGCATTATTTTAGCTAAAACCATTTTGACTGAGGGTACAACTGTTGCCAATGCTATAGATTTGCTTTATGGGCCTTCCTCAGTTTCTTCAAATCTTGTCTTTTTTTTTTTTCACTTCATACCATAGCAGTGCAATAACTATTCTGATAAAAGAGTTTAGGAATGTGAGGTGTTCATTAGTTTGTTTCTACATGAAGTCACATTTGAGTGCTCAGAAAGCATGTTGCTTATGCTGAAATTTTGAAAGGTGTGCAAAAACCTTTTGCCATGAAAGCCTAAGTCTCAGAAGCTTCGATGGGTATCATGACATACAATGAGAATAATCCCAGCACTGGATTATGCATGACAGTCTTTCTCATTTCCCTTGACACTATTGAATAGAATTGGTTGTGCAGTTCTACTATCTGACTCTGTCTCATTTTTGATTCTGACATAGTCTGTGAGCATCAGAATGTCATTTAAAGCAAAGCATCAATGCAGTGTATGTTCAAACCACGTTCCTTACTAGCTCAGAAAACCTGTAAAAAGAAAACACGACTATCTTCAGTTGTAGCAATGAAATGAATAAATAAGTGCCAGAATTGTAGGGGGGATTCACTGAATCTACAGTTTTTTTTTAGGGATGCCTCATCTCCTTAAGTCTCCCTATTTTAATGACAAGATACATTTTTTAAGTGTTTTTAATCATCTACTCCACCTATCTTGGACCACCTACCTTAGGACCATCCCTATGGGAATAAAAGTACAAATTCTACTTAATGCAACTTTCTATTTTGGGGGGATATAACTAGAGGGTGTCACACTAATATAATCAGCTCAAGAAAGGAAAGTTATAGTGCATAAAAAAAATTAACACAGTAGGGAACAACAAAAGACAATAGAACAGAAAGTTGGTGTGTAGAACTAAGATGACCTGACTGGAGAGGGGGATTTGGAAGGGGTCCTTGGTATAATGGTAAAGAAAAGAGGTATTCTGGGTGGTGGTAGTGGTGTTGGAATAATATATTGCTTGAACATTATCAATCGCTATATTGTAAATAAGTGATACAAATAAAAGGATAAAATATCTTTAAAAGTAAATAACAGAATATTCAAGTCAAAGTCAACAACAATAGAATCAAGAGACCTAAACTTTAGCAATATAAACGTAAATGGGTATGTTATACTGGCAGGCCAGGGGCAAAGGGGAGGTGTTACAGGATACACTCTGAGTTCATTGGTGGAGGGAGGTCGACACTGGCAGTGGGAATGGCCCGACTCATTGTATAACTGAAATTCAACTATGAAGGACTTTGTAGATCACAATGGCTTCAATAAAATAAAATTTAAATTTTTATTAAACTTAAATAACAGATTCAAAAACAAAAAAATTTATAGGAACAAGCTGACTCCATATCTATTTTCAGGAGAATGTAACATAATGTACATGATGTAACATGTAACATGATGCTGGTCACAGGATTTTCACTGGAGAAAGAGGCAGGAGCCCCTAACCAAGAGATCAAAGATGATATCTCTATACAAGGGTACAGAAAGTATTAGTTTGAGGCACTGATATGGGAATGAAGGAAGAAAGAGAGGGAGGGAGGGTGGGAGGGAAGATGGAAGGAAGGGAGGGAAGGAAGAAGGAAGGAAGTAAAAGGGAGGGAGGGAGGAAGGAAAAGGAAAGGAGGAAGGGAATAGGAAGAAAGGGAGGGAGGGAGAAAGGAAGGAAGGAAAAGGGAGGGAGGGAGGGAGGAAGGAAAATGAAGGGAGGGAGGAAGGAAAATGAAGGGAGAAAGGAAGGAAGGAAGGAAGGAAGGAAGGAAGGAAGGAAGGAAGGAAGGAAGGAAGGAAGGAAGGAAAGAAGGGAGGAAGTAAAGAAGGGTGGGAGGAAGAAAGGGAGGGTGGAAGGAGGAAGTGAGGAAGGGAGGGAGGGTGGAAGGAAGGAAAGAAGGGAGGGTGGGAGGAAGGGAGGGAGAAAGGAAGTAAAAGGAAGGAGGAAGGAAAAAGGAAGGAAAAAAGAAAGGAGGGAAGAAAAGGAAGGAAAGAGGAAAGAAAGGAAGGGAGAAAGTAAGGAAGGAAAAATGGGAGAGAGGGAGGATGGGAGGGAGGGAGGAAGATAAGGAAGGAAAGATGGAAGCGAGGGAGGAACAAAGGAAGGGAGGGTGGGAGGAAGGAAGGAAGTTAAGGAAGGAAGGTAGGAAGAACAAAAGTGAAGGATAAAGAGAGGGAGGGAGGGTAAGTGGGAAGGAAGGAAAGAGGGAAGAAAGTTTTTCAAATATCAAGGAAATAAAAGGTATAGGAATAAGTAAAATGATATCAGGTTAAAATATCTGAGAAACTCAGAATATGAGTGCAATAATACAACTGCTTAGATTCACCATAACATCAGAGAAGAATGGAAAAACGTTTGCGGCTAATGGAGTTAGGATGTGATGAACCATGAGCCCATAATGAACATCATGGTTTTTAAAGTTCAAAATTAAATTTTAATTTAGAGTAATCAAAATCTAACTTGAATATTAAATAATATTGCTACTAATTTTCTTATGACTCATGCTAGTATTATAATCATGTAGAAGATTGTTTTAATCTGTAGGAGATGGTTGCTCACTTGATTAGAGATAAATTGTCATTATATTTACAAAAGACTTTAAAACAGTACCAAAACTTTTATGGAGACAGAAAAGAAAAGAAGAAAAAGAAAGGGGTTAGAAAACGTGGGGAAGAGAGAAATTATATATATATATATATATATATAAAATAAGGCATAGCATGTTACCAATTGTTAAATCCAGGGAGGCAGAGAGACTGGTACAGTAGATAGACCCTTTCAACCTTGGCTTCCAATATGGCAGGGGTGGCGAACACGTGGCTCTCCAGCGCATGCGGCTTCCGGACAAAATGAATGCTGCCCTTTGCCTCTTATCATTATTTTGTCTACTGTGGCTCTTTGCCAAGTTTAGATTTTGTTCTGCTGCTTCTAAGGAGGGACCTCTGAGGAGAGATCTCAGAACGCGGAGTTCCGCCATATCCCAGGCTGCGTCCTCCCGTCTCCCATCCCTCGGAAACAACTGCAGGGGCCAGATAGTGGGGGGACCCGTGTGGCACATGTTGGGTCACATCTTGCCGTTAGTTCTTAGTGTGGAGGACGCAGCACACCCTCACCATCACTGCAGGATTTTGACCCTCACTCAAAATGGCAAAATGCAATATGTGTTTCATAGATTATTGTTAAAACTAGATGCTTTTGTGTGAGTGTTTGTATGTTTTGGCAGGTCACTGCGTGGTGTGGCTCTCTGGCTCTCAGTTTAAAATTTTGGCTCTTTGTGTCGAACTTGTTCGCCACCCCGGCCATATGGTGCCCTGAGTTTTGCCATGAGTGATCCCTGAGGGAAGAGCCAGGAGTAAGCTCAGAGCATCACCTGTGAATATGGGCCCCAAAACAAAACAAAAACAACTGTTAAATCTAGATAATGACTGGGCCCGAGTGGTGGTAGGGCATTTGCCTTGCACGCAGCTGACCTAGGATGGACCACAGTTCGATCCCCTGGCATCCTGTATGGTCCCCTAAGCCAGGAGAGATTCTGAGCACATAGCCAGGAGTAACCCCTGAGTGTCAATGGGTGTAGCTCCAAAACAAAAACAAACAAAAATATCTAGTTAATGAGTCAATATGCATAGTAATTATGCTATTGTTTTAACTTTCTCAATAAAGTTTTTCACAAAATCATTGCTGGACAATAAAAGGATAATACTTTTAAGATGTTTCTGTTTGTCCCCCACCCTCAGGGCTTCAAGATTTTAAATGAACAAAGAAATGAAATATCATACAACATTGCTTACTAAGTTTGATTCTAAATTGAAAAATACAATTGTCTCAGGGATGTGATGGCAGCACAAATGAAGCTGACCAGCAACACTGACACCCCCCCTCCCCACTTCACAATCCAGCAGGGGAATAAAACAGGATTACAGCTGCTACAAAAGTCAGTTCTCTTATTGAAAAAAAAAAGTGGTTACTGAGAATTTTTTCCAACCTAGGCTGAGCCTAAGTCTGTCCTTTGCCTAAGTATGAAAGTGAAAGAAAGAAAAAAATTTCTCTTTTAATTTTTTTCTACTGATGGAGTTGTTTTATTTCTAGACATAAATCATCTCCATGACATTTTTCAAAACCACCCTTGTATGACTGATAGTCACATCTTTTCATGTACAAGTACTAGTTCCTTTCTTTCCTTTCCAGGACTGTTTTTATAGTTCCATCAGTGAGATGGTGAAAGAACCCTTGGCTCTGCCAGTGAGTAGTACTTCCCAGATTCATGCTCTACAGTTATAGCTCAGCTTAGCAAGACTGATGTGAATTGTCTTAAAAATGCACATGATTTACAGAGTGATTTTAATTTGTGCATTGTAAAGTCATCACCAAAGTCTGTATTTTTGTGCAATTACTAATAAATACTATGTCTCAGTAACTTAATTCTGAAAAGTTAAACATATTATAGCTGCCATTCTATCCTTTTATTAAGGTGAGTGCTCCCAAGTAGTACTCAGGAGACTCGGGGGCCCTTTTCATCAATGTTCAGCCCACCTGGCTAATGGCTCAATGTTAAGGTGTCAGAAGTTCTTTGGGTTCTGTGGTGTCAGGGGTTATCACAGCAGTGCTCCTGGGTCTTAAGGGCAGCATCCAGTAATACTTGAGACCATGTGGTTCCAGGGATCCAACTGGGGTCAGTACATGCAAAGCATATACTTTTTTTTTTTTTGCTTTTTGGTTTTTGGGTCACACCCGGCAGCGCTCAGGGGTTACTCATGACTGCTCATAAATTGCTCCTGGCAGGCTCGGAGGACCATAAGGGATGCCGGTATTCAAACCACCATCCTTCTGCATGCAAGGCAAATGCCCTACCTTCATGCTATCTCTCGGCCCCACATATACCTTATTTTTAATACCATAAGACACACTTATTTTTTCCCAAAAAAAGATGGGGGGAAATGTTTCTGTATATTATGGAGTGAATGCCTCCTGGAGCTGAAGTCTGAGTGCAGGGGATTTTTGTTTTTATATTAACAAAAAGTATTTAAATTTTTTTTTTATTTTTTGATGTAAAAAAATAGTTAGGTAAATGTGTTTAACCAACTGTGGACCGGCATACTGCAAATATACTTCAGCCTCTTAGGCTTGTTGTTCCCAGTCACCATCTTTTTGTTTTCCTAGGCTAAAAACTATGTGTGTCTTATGGTCAGGTGAATCTTATAGAGTGAAAAATAAGGTAATTTAACCCCTGTGGCATCTCTCCAATCCCCAATCTTGCCTTTTTCTTTTTTATCTTCCTCAGACACCTAAGAAAAGATGCTTCCTTGAGACAGCTCTTGCAAGGATTGTACTCTCTTCCTAAAATATTCCTTCCCAAGATATTCACATTTTCTTATTTTCTCATGATCGTCAGGTAAATCATCATATAGCACCTCCTCAATGGAGCCAAATCTAGTCACCTCTCTTTTTTACTCAGGTTGTCCAATAGACTTGTACTGATTAATTTTCCTCCATTGAATTTTTCACTTCCCAATACCGTAACTTTATTTTGTTGTCTTGTCAGAGCAAGTGAAATGCACAGTCTGTTGAAGCTTTGTCTTGTCCCCTTATGTACAATATATATTTCAAATAAATGTCTCAAACATAGTGTGCATAATATGTACTCAAAAATACTGTTGGATGAATGATTAGTCATCTTAAAGCTGTTGGAAAGCACCATTCAATGCAACCACTGATTCAATGTTACTAGTACTAGGACAGTCCAGGAAAAGAATGAAAACTAAAAGGCAAATAAAAACTTGTGTTTGACCAACTGCTGAGGTTTTTGTTTTTTTTTTTTTTTTGGTGAATAGACATGAAATTGTAAATGACAATATGGTCCTTGCAAACCATTAAAAAATCATGAATAAAAATCAAGCAGTCTACCTATAATACATTAGAATTAAATAATTTATCTATAGAGTTAAAAATTTTAATGATTTAAATTGTTTCCATACTTAGAGTAGGAAGTGGTTAAGCGTATTTCTTCTAAGTTTAGTTTTGCATATGTTTTGTGATTAAAACTAAGATTCAACTGAGTGTAGCTTTTGTAGAAACATTTCAATCAATGGACACACACTAGATATCACAGGGACATATCACTGCTGTCAATGTATAAAAACTGACAATAAAAGGTAATTGGAAGGTGGTGATAATACTTATAGATATAATATACTTTTTCAATAGTATCTTAATTTTTTAGAATAATTTAAGCTTCTATTGTATGCTAAAATTATAGGGTATATAAATGTATGTTACAATTTTATAAAATTCTGAGTTAACAAAGAAACATATCTATTAAATTTGGTTATAATTAATTTAATTTACACCAGTCATGTTTGTCATGTTTGTCACTTTCAAGAGCAACAAGAGAATACCTTATTGTACTTCATTGTATCTCATCACTTAAATTTAAAAATGATATGATTTATGATTTAGAAAACAGGGTAAAGTTTGATATCTTTAACAACTCTGGTGCTAGGATTGCCAAATTGTCTCTTCTTTTTCCAAAGTAAATCAAGATAAAGCTAGGTGTTTTCTTATTTAATTAAGAATTTAATTAGGAGTATGAAAATTTTTTGACTAGACCAATTCAAATATTTATCAAAGAATAGAAATGTCTATTCAACAACATCTCTATCAAAATGTGTCTGCTCAATAGTTCCATAACTATAAAACACAATCAAGAAATTTAACCAAAACATACCAATTCCTTTTCAATTGAGTTAAGCCTCAGCTTAAATATTATTTTATGAAGTTTCTTTATTTGGTTGTCTATTTGACTTCATTATGATATTAGTTATGAAAGCAAAGAGGCTTGTTTTCTTTATTTGTTTGAAGGCCATACTTGCTGTACATGAGGATTCCTTTTGACTATGCACTCAGAGATCACTCCTGGTGATACTGAGGCAAACCATCTTGGATCTTGAATCAAACCTGAGTCAGCTATCTGCAAGACAAGTGCCTTATCACTGTTTCTCTCTCTCTCTCTCTCTCTCTCTCTCTCTCTCTCTCTCTCTCTCTCTCTCTCTCTCTCTCTCTCTCTCTCTCTCCCTCTGTTTCTCTCTCTGGTCCCACAAAAACTAAAGCCAAAGAAAACTAGTATTTAGACCTAAACCAATATTTTTTTCTTTTTTTTTTTTTTTTTTTTTTTTTGGTTTTTGGGCCACACCCGGCAGTGCTCAGGGGTTACTCCTGGCTGTCTGCTCAGAAATAGCTCCTGGCAGGCACGGGGGACCATATGGGACACCGGGATTCGAACCAACCACCTTTGGTCCTGGATCGGCTGCTTGCAAGGCAAACACCGCTGTGCTATCTCTCCGGGCCCATCCAATATTTTTTTCAACTTTTCCAACTCTTCTTTTTTTCACCTTTAATGTAATAGAACAATTTCTTTCATATGTTGGATATAAAGAAACAGAGAGGAAATAAGAAAAGAAAAAGGGCCACAGAATCCGAAAGTTGATCTACAAAACAGAGTGTACCAAAGGTGGGTAGACAAGGGGTGGATAAGAAAGGATCTTAGAACTTTGGTGAAGTGAAGTGGAAACTCTGGTGGTGATTAGGTTTTGGAACATTTCATGCATGAAACCATCATTAAAAGTATTATAAATCACAGTGCCTTAATAAAAATTGAAATAATATAATATTTCATTCTCTGAGTTTCAACATGAGGGTTGGCTAGATAGCTAAGAGATTAATAGTAAGTTTCTATACAACAATGACTCATGAACCAGTAGGACATAAATAAAATATATTGTCATTGCTCCAGAGGATTCATATTATTCATATAATCAGACAAATTTGAATTTGGTGATATATTCATCAATGAATCAGTGTATATACTAATTATTCCCAGAGATATAACCATTCCTATTTTTGGAAGATGCTTTGTGTTTAATTTGACACAAATATCCACGTGGCTCAATTTGAACTCCAAGAAAACATGGCATGAGCTTTCACATAAAAATATTTTAATCTCATACAAAACATAGGTTATATAATGAATTTTCCATACCTGCTGCCACTAGAAGCTACCTTATTTCTAATTTAGAAAGTATTGGGTTTTCATGAATCTGTCTTGCCCACTGAGTGCTGGCTATGTCACTGAGTTCCCTTGTGTTTTTTTCTTTCTTGTAGAAACCTCATACCAAAAATGTCTCTGGTTGTATGATGGATGCCACACATGTGTGGGCAAATGGGAGAAAACTAGATTTAGTTTTTCTATCTAAAAAGTATCTGGAGAAGTTTCATAGATCATTCCTTAAGAGTAGTTAAAATTGCAAACTGTCAGAACCCTAGAGAAGATGTGAGAGGCTAATTATCCACTTTTTAGTCTTTCCTGTATTGTATCCCATTGTCAATTGGCAGAATTAGAAGATTTACACAGCTGTCCAAAAGCTTAAACTCATAACTCATCATTTATCATCTTGGCTAAGCAGTATCTAGAGGCTTTTCCCCTGAGGAGGTTGGAGCAGGATTGGGTATTACCAGAGGGGAGTTCCCAAGAGAGGCAGGAACTTTTTTCTAACTGTGCAATCAACATCTCTTCCCTTTTGACCACTCCATATGCTTAGAGAGCAACATTAAACCATGATTTGCCAGTCACAGGATAGGAGACTCTCTGGAAAAAAAAAATGATCTTTTTTTTTTTTTTTTTTTTGGTCACACCTGGCATCTCTCAGGGGTTACTCCTGGCTCTATGCTCAGAAATAACTCCTGGAAGGCTCGGGAGACCATATGGGACGCCGGGATTTGAACCACCGTCCTTCTGTATGCAAGGCAAATGCCTTACTCCATGCTATCTCTCCGGCCTCCAAAAAGAATCTTAACAGAGAGATGCAACGCAGGATTATTTGAGGAACTATTTACAAAGGGAACAAAAATCACTGGCAAACCCAAAAACACAGACCAAAAGTGACCAGGACCAATGTTGCAAGGTGTAGAGGCTAAGGAGACTACTCTTATCAATGTCCCCAGTGCCAGTCTTCTAGAATTTCTGTCCATCTTCTGCACTTGATATTCCAGTTTTTTGATGAGCCTACATCCTGTATATTTATGATCATCCAATTTACCAGGCTGTTTAGTAAGGAATCCTTTAGAAAGTGCTAAGTGGAGCTGTAAAAAGAAATATAAATAAGACAAATAAGATACTTTTCCTACCTCCCAGGAGAAGCACAGTGTAGTGAGATTAGTGCAGAACTAAAATTTATTCTATTGCCACTTCTTCCTGGACCTTTGTCATCTTTTATTCACTAAGACTTCTGGATTCTACTGTCAGTAGTTTTCTCTTGAATCACATCACCACATTGCTTTTAGTTATTTCAATCTTTATTCATTTACTTTTGTGATATTATGGCTCAAATCCAGGTCTAGGCTCTAACGTTGGGTCACATTCCCAAGCCTAAATATACTACTTTCTCATCTGTTCTTTACATAGTTATCATATCCATAAAGTTCAGTGCATATTGGACATAAAAAATTCCTCTAAGTTTTATTTATTTATTATTTTTAAATCATCACAGCACTTAGCCATATGTCTAAACTATTGGAGGTTTATTTTTCTCACATAAACATTTCCTTCCAATTGCACTAAATATCCCCTGCATTGTAATCATGAGACTTCACTCTACTTGCCCACCGCTTAGCGAGAATATCAGGTTCCAAACAATTCAATTATGAGCACCATAAATGTCTTTATGTTAGGTTCTCACTTTAGTACAGCTGATAAAAAGCCTCTATCTTCTGTTGATCTTCCACCTCATAAACACATCACACTGGCACCTACTCAGTGCAGCCCCTAAACTAGGAAATGGAAATGTGAAGTTCCACTCAAGAGAACTGGATAGTACAGCATACAGGGCAATTTCCTTGCAGCAGGTCTATCTTGGTTTGATTGTCTTGATACCCTATAAGGGCCTCTCAGTTCTGCAAGGAATGATCCCTAAATAAAGAGCCAGAAGTAAATTTTGAGCACCATCTGATGAGGCCTAAACCTCAAATACATATATATATTTGAACCAAACAAAATGCACCCTGTTCCCAGCTGTAGAAACAGCATGCTAATGAAGTTTACCCAAACTTTCTATACAAAGGGAGAATTGGAAAATTGAAAATGGAAAGGAAAGTCAAGGATACTGAGTAAGCATGCAAAAGGAGTCAGATCAGACATTTGCTGTGAAAGAGCATACTGAGTATATGCTGCAGAATGGGTTAAGGTCAAGGTTCTCTGCAACCATCACCTCACATAAAATATGAGGTCGCAGAGGGGCAGAGCAGTGGTGCAAGCGGTAGGGCATTTGCCTTGCACATGGCTGACCTAGGATGGACGGTGGTTCAATCCCCCAGCATCCCATATGGACTCCAAGCCAGGAGCAATTTCTGAGAGCATAGCCAGGAGTAACCCCTAAGAGTAACCAGATGTGCCCCAAAAAGAAAATAAAACAATATATATATAGTAGCAGAGTAAGAGTGAGATATTTGAAGTAATCAATGGATGAAAATGAACTTTAAGAGCACCTGTCTGATTAAGAATATTTGCCAGGTAGAAAAATATGAATAGCTATTGTCAAAGAAAGAAGAAAAGCAAGGAATAAATCAAAGAGACAGAACAGAGTACTATTTATTTGAAAGATGGAAAAGTGGGCTGTACTTAAAGTTCAGAGATAGTAATTTCTTAGGGAAGTGTTGGGGGTTGACCTGGAAGGACCTTTGAAGACCTAAGTAAGACATCCTAAAAAATGAGCAGTTCATTCTGGAATCCACATAAAGTTTATCACCACTTCAACAAAAGAGTATTTTGTGGTAGGTTGGGTTCACTGTGAAGCCAGCTCAGAGACAGAGATTGAATACAGAAAGATTACTGAAAAGTGCTAGTAGGCTCCTCACTCAGATTGCTAAGGGAAAAGGACTGAGAAGAAGGAGAAGATAGGCTTTAAGGTAATCATAGCAAAGGCCTCAATTGATCCTGGGTGCTACCGTGAATAGGCCAAGAGTCAGCTTCTGTGAAAGACCCAAAGCAGGTCATGGGACACTATTCAACCCAAAATAATACAGTCCAGCACCCGTCATGGGCCAAGGACTCTGCTAAGACATGTTTCACATTGTACTTTGTTTAATCCTCCCCCAAATCCTATAGATCATTTCGATTCAATATACCAGACTTACAAGGACCTGAGAAGAATGATAACATTGGGGTAAAACCAGTGAATAATAATAAGAACCATCCTGCTGTGACATATAACAAAAATATTTTTTAAATAAAAAATATATTTCTGTGAAATAATTTTAATTCTTTGGAATCTTAGATAGAAAAAAGAAGGTAGAGAATTCTAAGTTTTTATTTTGTGAGTTGTTTTGATCTATTTGTTTTACACTTTATGAGAGTGAGAGGCAGAACAAGAAAATTCCTTTGGAAATAAAGTATTGCAAACTGTCAAGTGACTTTTATCGAAACAAAACAAAATAGGACAACAGGGAAAAAGATAATAAAGAAAAGGTATAAATGCAGTGGTTCAGAGTAACTATAAAACCATTGTTTAGGTGAGAAAAAAAAACATACACATGAATTTGCTATAGTTCTTTTTACTTAGAAGTCAGCCTCTACATGTAACCTGTGGGTTACATGAATGGTGTTTTGCTATGGCATTGAATGACCACAATATTACTTCTGGGAGAACACTTATTTTGTTCCAATTAATCTGCTAAGATCTGTATATTCATTTTCTTATTTAATCTGGTTAAAAGATAAACTTGGAGATATTAAATATATCAACAGTTTGAGTAAAAAATCTATTGTTTTCCCCATAAAAATATATTGCTTTTCAGAGGCCTTACAGATAAAAACTTCAAGTGTGATTTATTATGGGCACAAGCAGATTATAATAAAAATACTTAACTTAATGTTATTTCTCTGAAACATCAATAATACAGTTATAAGATCAACCTTAGGAGAAAACAATGTTTGGCTAGAAGATAAGCAGATTAGTACATTATGGAATGCTCTTCTGAAATGTACATGAAGAACTTTAAGTGCACAGATTCCTTGGCTCAAAAAATTTATTTCTGCTTTATAATGGCATCTGGCTAACAATTTTAACCAGATCTGCACCATGAAAATGCACATGAAGTCAAGAAGAAGGAGAAAAATCTCTACCAACCATGAAAATAACCCTTGACAGGAAAAAGTAGAAAGCTTGGAAATCCTAAAGTGCAGTATGGATGTTAATATTTTCAAGTAACAAATTCTGGTTTGCACCAAACAATTATATACTAGGATATAGGGGAGAGTTTGAGGGTCTTCCTGCACCTAGAAGACAGTGGGTGCGATGGTCAGGTAAAATCCAAATGGATTAAAGACCTTAATATCAGACCTGAAACCATAAGGTATATGGTACAACATCTAGGTAAAACACTGACATTGAAACTGAAGGCATCTTCAAGGAGGAAACAGCACTCTTCAAACAAGTGGAAGCATAGATAAACAGATTGGAATATATTACACTGAGAAGCTTCTGCACTTCAAAGGAAACAGTGCCCAGGATATAAGAGCCACCCACTGAGTGGGAGAAACTATTCACCCAATACCCATCAGATAAGGGGCTAATCAAAATGCCCTTTAACAGATGAATGGCTAAAGAAACTGTGGTACATATACACAATGGAATATTATGCAGCCATCGGGAGAGATGAATTCATGAAATTTTCCTATACATGGATGTACATGGAATCTATTATGCTGAGTGAAGTAAGTCAGAGAGAGAGAGAGAGAGAGAGAGAGAGAGAGAGAGAGAGAGAAATGCAAAATAGTCTCACTCATCTATGGGTTTTAAGAAAATTAAAAGACATTTTTGCAGTAATTCTCAGAGACAAAAGAGAGGAGGGCTGGAAGGTCCAGCTCAGTACATGAAGATCACCACAAAGAGTGATGAGTGTTGTTAGAAGAATAACTACATTGAGAACTATCATAACAATGTGAATGAACAAGGGAAGTAGAATCCTGTCTAGAGTACAGGCAGGGGTGGGGTGGAGGGAGATCTGGGACATCGGTAATGGGAATATTGCACTGGTGAATTGTGGTGTTCTTTGCATGACTGAAACTGAACTACAGCCATATTTGTAATCAAGCTGTTTAGACAAAGATTACATATATATATATATATATAATATAAAAATAACAAGGGGCTAATGTCCAAAATATACAAGGCACTTACAGGACTTTACAAGAAAAAAAAAACATCTAATGCCATCAAAAAATGTGGAAAAGAAATGGACAGACAATTTGATAAAGAAGAAATACAAATAGCCAAAAGGCACATGAAAAAATGCTCCACATCACTAATCATCAGAAGATGAAATTCAAAACAACTATGAGGTACACAGAGATTGGTGCACATCACAAAGAACGAGAACAAGCAGTGCTGGCGGGGATGTGGAGAGAAAGGAACTCTTATTCACTGCTGATGAAAATGCCATCTAGTCCAACCTTTATGGAAAGTGATGTGGAGATTCCAAAACACTGAAAATTGAGTTCCCATATGATCCAGCTATATCACTCCTAGGGAAATATCCTAGGAACACAAAAATACAATACAAAAATCCCTTATTCACACCTATATTCATTGCAGCACTATTTACCATAGCAAGACTTTGGAAAAAACCAAGATGCCTTTCAACAGATGAATGGCTAAAGAAACTGTGGTATATATACACACAATGAAATATTATGCAGCTGTCAGGAGAGAGGAAGTCATGAAATTTTCCTATACATGGATGTACATGGAATCTATTATGCTGAGTAAAATAAGTCAGAGGGAGAGAGATAGACGCAGAATAGTCTCCCTCATCTATGGGTTTTAAAAAAATAAAAGACATTATTTCAATAATTCTCAGAGACAAAAATGAGGAGGACTGGAAAGTCCAGCTCACGACATGAAGTTCACCACAAAGAGTCATTAGAGAAATAACTACATTGAGGCTATCATAACAATGTGAATGAATGAGGGAAGTAGAAAGCCTGTCTAGAGTATAAGCGGGGGTATTGTGGGGAGGAGGGAGATTTGTGACACTGGTGATGAGAATGTTGCACTGGTGAAAGAGTGTGTTTTTTACATGACTGAAACCCAACTACAATCATATTTGTAATCAAGGTGAATAAAGATATTCATAAAAATTCTTAAAATTGGTTGTTTGCTTTTTTGGTAAAGTATTGAAAAAAAAGGGAAGATGGCATTGTTTTTGCAAAAGAAAAGGGGTGAGAATCTGAGCATGAGGAACATAAGATGATGAAATGATGAGACAAGAAAAGAGCACAAGAAAAAGAGGTAATGCTTAAGAATTGGGATGACAGAATTTATTTTAAATGCAATAGATTAAGAGGGTCCAATCATATATCCACCCACTCATATACACAGAATCTGTCTTAAGGATAAAAGCTTTCCCAGAGAGAACACAGAGTAATTGGAGGAAAAAACATAAACAACTCTCATATGTTTTCCCTGGTCTTCTTACTTTCCTACTTTTTCTCAATCTCCCTCCTTCTCTCTCTCTCTGTCTCTCTCTCATTCTCTCTCTCTCTTACACAAACACACAAACACACACACACACACACACACTATTCAGAGTAGAGAAACCACACCAGCCTTCTATTAAGCAAACATAATATTAGGGCATTTATTTCTAGACACATTCCTAACACCTATATTTTAGTTTTAACCAAAAAAATATACAATTCAACTATCCAGTTAGTATTAATAAATTAAAAGAAAAACAATAAAATCTAAAAGTTTGTATTAGATTATTATATCACATCATCAAATTAGAAAATCTATAAAGCAGTATATATATGACTGGGATGTCAAAAATTAAGACTGAAAATGTTTACCAATTTTACCCCATCAAAATGTGAATGCAAGAAAAGGAAACTCTTAGATTTATTAGTTTTCTGAAAATATATACTTTCCAAACAATATTGAAAGAAATATACTAGCGAACAGAAAAAGAAGAAATGAAGAGGAAAAGAATTAATGCTAAATGCTGAAAGATGGCAAGCATAAAGCCTATTTAAATGGTGGTCAAATGATTAATACCTAGAATCACTTAAAGGTCAGATAAAAAATGATCTCTCTCATATGTGGGACTTTAAACTATACTGCAATGTAGCAACAAAGAGCCAAAGGCAACCTAACAAGAGAATTGATTCACACAATTTTAAGTTGGGATAGTGTGGTGCTGAAAAGGAGGGGTGTTGGAGTCCTTGGTGGAAGGAGGTAGGTAACTGGTGATGGTGTAGTGATAGAATTATGTGCATGAGAAACCATCAATAACAGTACTGCACACCACAGAATCTCAATCAGTAAATTTTTAAAATTTAAATAGAAAAACAAAATTTTGTCTCAGGAAAACGTTAATAAACAATATAATGCTTACTTGAATAAAATCCATGCATGGAAAAGAAAAAAATTACAGAGAAAACAATGGGTGTTAAATTTTCACAGTAAAATCTTTAGCTCCCAGGATGCCATCTTCTCCAAGCTCAGTGACTTCCTGACTGTTCTGAGGTCTTGAAAGAGCCAGGGTTGACCCCAGGTCTTTTACCTGCTTACAGATGTAAAAAGATAGCACTTCCTTCAGTTCCCACATTCAGTTCCTTGCCAAGAGTTCTATTGACAGGCTTTCTGGAGAAGAAAGAGCAATAGACTTGCTTTTATTGATCTTTATGAGATCGGTGAAGAAGTGTTAATATAATGAAAAGTACTGACGTCAAAACTAACAAAAGTAGCAGGAAATGTTCTTTATAATCTACTTTGTTTTAACTTTGAAACGGATCAATTGAAAAATTATTCCACGCTCAAAAATGTTTAGGATTTCCCACCCCCATACTGCATAAACACACTTATTCTGGAAGATCTCTCCTTTAGAAATCAGAGGGAACATTGCCTGTAACTTAATACATATTCATTAAGAGAAAGCACAGATTTATAAAAGGCAGGCATTCACACTTGCTGTTACAGATGCCAACTTTGATTATTACCTACAGTTATTTGATGTTCAGGATTGACCTGAGACTATCCCGTTATCAATCAAGGTTATGCAAATCAATTTGTATTGGGGAATCCTTCATATAGTCTCAAAGGCTAGACCGGATATTTCTTGTCACTGATTTCTCCTTTTCCCTCCGTCTTTGCTAGCTCTCCATTTTTAACCTCATGGGGACTTTAAAAAGACATCAAATGCTGTAGTATGTTTCTAATTTATTTATACTTAAATCATCAAAATGCTCTTTTGTAAGAGTCATTTGATGTCTCAGTATCCTTACGGGGCCTTTTCATTAGCTATGTCCCTGCCCCGGAAAAAAAACAGGAAGTCACAATTTGCCACAATTAAAAAGACTGAACCGGAAAACAAGGTTTGAATTCAGTTCCACACTAGGTCTCTGAACACTATTGCCTCTCTCCAAGTAGCCTTCCTGTTTTACAAAGATGGTTCAGAATACAGCAGACTTCTTTAAATTTATACTTCCCCAGTGGAAGGCAGAATTTATAATAACTTCACTGGGTGGCAATTTACCGTTGTTGTTGTTGTTGTTGTTGTTGTTTTAATCATTCTTATAGGGCCCAGGGAGAATTGTGACTCTTCAAACAAGTGAAGAGGATGAGATTAGATTTCTAGCTTTGCTACCAAGGTATGGGAACTTCTCTGAGCTAAATTCAACTATTATTTTCATTATATTTAAAATAATATAAAATACTTTCTGTTATTTATTTCCAAAACTAAGTACCAGCAACTCTGTATTTAAGAAAAGTAAGTAGAAAAAACTTTGACTTCCCAATCTATTCTTATGAATACGAATATGATATTTAATTGTGGGTGGTAAATAGATAAATAATGAAGAGAAAAATGCCTACTCTTGTTATAGGAGATAGATAGGTTCCATATCCTTCTTCTTCTTCTTTTTTTTTTTTTTTCCGGATTTGGGCCACACCTGACAGTGCTTACGGATACCCCTGGCTCTGCACTTAGGATCACTCCTGGAAGCCTCAGGGGACCATATGGGATGTTGGGGATTGAATCCAACTCAGCCATGTGCAAGTTTCCCAAGTTATCTGAAAGGGTCCAATCAAAACCTTTATAATTGTTGGGAGAAAGTGTAATAGAAAAGAGTGAAAACTAGCCATAGATTGTATACTAGAAATTCTTTTTAACCACTGGTTGCCTGACCTGTGCCTTGTTTGCAGAAATGCCCTGTAGATTGTAAATTCGGGAAAAATATTGCAATCACACTCAATCAAGGCACACCACGTGTCCAACAGCAATAATTGCCACAGATAGAAGGACCATTTGTACAAACCAGCATTGGGTTGTTGCCCTACAGTAGAAAAACCATGGGAACTAAAGACTGAGAAGGCAAGGAACTCTCTAACAATGCTTGAAAGTATTCAATGTAGTCCCTCTCAAAGAGATGGCACACTAGATTCCTAGCAAAAGGTCACCAGGACCAGAACCAAAATCCCATGTCTGATAGCACAGCATGGAAAAAGGGTATTTCAGGCTGGTGTCTGCATTTCAGAGGAGAACATGCTGAAGCAGGACAGAGTTGAAAAGCTGTGAGTCTCATTCAATGATGCTGTCAGAGGAATAGCAACTGCAAGAGTGAAGAAGACTATCCAAAGCAAGAAGGCATAAATAAGACTCTTCTATGAGCATTTCCCAAGGACCCAACATGACCTAGAATCTGCCATTAAAGCAGAAAGATGTTTGCAGGCTCCTGCTCAGCCTCTACTGAAAGGGGAAAGACTTAGAGATGAAAATAGTAACTTAATAACTGATATCTGCAGTAATAAATGACAGAAAATGCTTAGACTATCTGAGACTCCTCATTCCCACTTAAATCACACACTTAAACACACACACACACACACACACACACACACATACACATACAGGCTCAAAAGTGACTGCTATAGCTGGTAATGTGGCTCAGTACTAAAGCTACTGCCTTGTATGATAAGCCTCTGGGTTCGATCCCCAGTAATGATAAATAAATAATTAAATAAATAAATAAATTACTGCTGCCAGTAATATAGTAGCCAGTGATTACAACATCATTTAGTTGCATAAGTGTCACATGTATGTCAAGTATTTTACATATGTTAATTCTTTATAACATTTTATTTTATGCTGAATTTAAGAATTATTTATTAAAATTATAAAATTAAAATTTATTATTTATGATAAATTTAAGATGTTAGGGACAGTATGTAGGGCATTTTTCCTTATACATGCCTGACCAGAATTCAAGCCCTAGTAACCCAGATGGTCCCTTAAGTCTTGCCAGAGTGATCCCTGAGCATAGTCAGAAGTAAATCCTGAGAATAGATTGGCCCAAACACAATCATCAAAAAATATTTTTATTAAGTAGAAGAGGTAGATATTACCATTGGCATTATCTACATGTGAGGCACAGAAATGATTATAACTTGGCCAACACTTCTCAGCAAAGAATAAATAATAGAAATTTCATCTCAGACAGTCTGGCTCTGAACTATGTACAGCCTTAGCCATTAAGCAATTCACCCTGCCAATTTCTATTTTCACGTATCAGTCCACCTAATTTAAACACTACTATTAATATTGCAACTAACTAATTTTAGCTGACCCCTATACTACAAACATGTATGTATTGATTAAAATCTCCTAGCAACTAAAAATGAAAGTAGTATTATTTGATTTGTTTTAACAAATGAATGAGTAAGCAGAAGCCTAGAGAAGATATACAGTCTCAGACTAAGAAACTGTGGTAACAGAATCCAGACTGCCTGGTGAAAGAGTAAAAATGCATGATTTAAATGAACTCTCTGTAGTCCAAAATTTATGATGCCTTGCCCTCAAAACCTGTTGGCTATTTAACACAAGTGGACCGTTTACTCCCATCTTTTTAGGTTAATCAAACTTTCATCTTTGTAGGCATATTCCATCATGCATACTTTCACTAATCAAGATTGTCCTCCTAAGAGATACTTGATAGGAATTAAAGAAGCTTTGCTTCATGTCAAGGCCCCTAAGGGAGTTTCACTAAAGATAATGCATTTAAAATAAACTGGAAAGTTCTGAGTCAGAGTTTCTTCATGGCCTCTGTCACCCTGGTAAGGGTCTACTTTTTCAGACAGCAGAATTCAAGTGGAACAGAACATTCATTGCTGCTGCTTCCTCTGACTCTCCCTACATATGAGCCATCATCGAAGCAGCTCAAGTAACCAAACAGCCAGTTAGCTCTCTCATGCCATTGAGCCCATCCCAAGGGAAGCATCCTTGACAGGAATTCTGAGGAGCATCCATACTCTGAATATAAAAAGACAAAAAGATCTTTCAGCTTGAGTAACCCTCTTTCTGAGCCACTGGAACAAGTTCTGGTACAAAGTAGAAAGTTGATGTGTATTTCTGAGGTAAGTGAGAAAATTATTAATAGTTGATCTTCCTAATGGCCTGAGAGATAGTCCCAGAGGTGAGAGTCTTACAAACAGCTAACCCGGGTTCAAAATCCTGTCTGGTCTTCTAAGCCCACCAGAAATGTTATCTGAGTACAGGGCCTAGAGTAAGTCTTAAGGATCTCAGGGTGTATCCTCCAAATAAAAAAATTTTTTAAATCTTCCAAGAACATACAATGATACATATATAAGTATATATATATATATATATATATATATCATAATTAGGTGGAAGCACAACTCTCTTGGAAACCAAGAGAGTAAATAAATTCCTTGCAATTATGAAAATCTTTCCAAATAAGAGTTTTTACCTTTCTATGGAAATCTGCCAGCAAAGACTACAGGACCAAAAACTTACCTAAAATCTAAAATGTAGGTATTACCAAGATTTAGAAGAAAATATGCTTTTATCTCTTTTTAAAAATAATCTACACTACTTTTTAGTAAATAATGTAAAGATAATTTAAATCTTTACAAATTTACACATTTAGTTTTTTGATAATGCTAACAAGGCTCTTTTTTTTTTTAGCCATATTTGATACAGATAATTTTATGTCTTTATTTTTTGGGGGGAACATAATAAATAGTGTTCAGAGCCTACTCATGGCTTTTTGTTCAGGATTTACTCCTAGAAGAGCTCAGGGGACCCTAAGTGGTGACAAGGATCAAATCCTGCTTTACTGTGTGCCAGAGAAGTGCCTTATCCCTGTATCATCTTTCTTAGCTTTCTTTGAGACTTTCCAGAAGTCTTTAGTATCAAGTCTTTATGTTCCTTTCTATTTCAATGAATATATAGCATATATTATATAGAGATAAATAAAAGTAATTCATTTCTTTGACTATTATTTCTTGAATCATTTTATTTAACTATTTTATTATAAAAAAGTGATCCATAAAACTTTCAAGAAGGAAAATTTTGTGACCATTTTTATTACCGAAGGAAGTGTGTTTAACTCTTGCAAGAAAAAAGCATGTTTTCCTAAAGCATCTTAAATATATTTATTTGTTAAACTTTTTTGATGCCCCCAACTCAGAACCATATCCACTGTCTACATTGAAACTATGTCTAGTTAATAACTATAGCAAGTAATTAAAATGAACTTTCAAATGAAGAAAATATGAAAGTCATTTATAAGTGAACGACATTAGACCCAGGAGTTCTAGTGACACTAAATGATAATGAAAATAAATAAAAGGCCAAAAACATAGGAAAAAGTACATGGTTCCTAAAACTCAATAATAAGTGTCAAGTAAGACCAGGCCATATTATATGTTGTACTTATTACAGTATAAAGGATCGTTGCAAAAATATAATCAAATATATTACATTGCAAAAAATATGAAAAAAGTAAAAATGAAGAAAAAGATAAAAGAAAGAATGTGAAATCAACCATAGTCCAAGGGGGTTTTAAAAAATTGGGGTAGTTTATAAGCACTCATCTAATTCCTTGTCTGTGCATATATATAAATGCATAGTTTCCATTCTCAAAATTTAACTCAGACTGAACACTCTGTTTTGTAACCTGACAGGCCTTTTTAAGCCTTGAAATTCATAACTCAAGCCCTTGAGGCAAACTCTGGAAGAAAGGAAGGACAGAACTTGAATGGCAATCTTATGAGAAAAAGAAAGGGAAGGAAAGTGGAAGGCAAAAGAGATCAAAGAAGTTAGAGGATATGCAGCTGAAAGGCTATCACAAGGGAAGTGAAAGATAAAAACGGACTTTTTTCATTTAAACTCCATTTTCTAATTTTCTTAATCGCATCAACATTGCCCTATTGTGTGTTTTGGGAAATTCTACTTCAAAATTCAGTCTTCCTCTCCTCCTCTTCCTCCCCCTCCTCTGTGGCTGGGGTAGTTCACAACACAGGGCAGAGATGCCAACCACTGGAGCCAAATTCAATTCCAAATCCAAACATAAGCAATGTTTGCGAATCGAGACTCCTTTGAGGTTCACCCAACTCCAATTTTACCAATTCCCTCCAGGGAAAACCTTCCCTTTGAAGCTTCTGTGTATCCGAGTGCATTCTGGGAAGAGGGTTTAGATTTCTGATGTGAGGCACTTTACCTATGGCTTGAATATGCTCGGCACCTAACCTGCTCATTACTTTTTTGTCTGCACAGTCTGTGACAATGTATAGTAAACTTAGTCCTTGAAGGCATGGCTGGAAAACATTTTTGCTCATGAGCATCTAAATTAAAATTTAAAAGGCAAATCAAGAATATTGAATTAGCCCAGATGTTGTAAAGTTAATATGCATGTTGATTTCTTCAGAAATGGTCTTAAGCTTAGAAAAAAAGGTGGGGGGAGAAAGGGGGAGAGCTTGAAATGAAGCATTTTAAAATGGTAGTTTAAAAACTTAATTGTATCAAGCATTGTCTTACAGATAAATGCCACAGGCCACAACTTGAAATGCTTAAAAATATTTTTCCCCCTAAAGAACACAGTCTATTAAACTATGTGAGTTGGAGCATGTTTCTAAGTGTACTTGCAAAAGGGAAAGTATAGTCGAACAAGTTTAAAGGACGCTACCTGTCCTGAATGATCTGAAATCACAAGTGGAAAAATAAATAACTGAAGTTCAAAGTAAGTAGGCACTGGGGGAGAGCTGAGAATTATGCCCAGGCAGAGAACAATAGGCTAACAGAGCCCACGTGTCAGGGAGTCAGTACCATTCACTGGCAGTTATATCATGGGGGGACCAATTGCATCCAGTTCTCAAAATCCAGAGCCTCCTTTTTTTTTTATGACCTCCCAGGAGGGATCTTTTCTTTCTCTTTGCAGGAGCCATGCCTAGTACCCCGCTTAAAAAAAAAAAAGTGAGAGTGGAAAAAGACAAGATATTGACATTGTCAATTTGGGTCTGGGATGACTCCATATTTAATCTCTCCGCTGTGCATATTTGTTTTCTGTTTCTCCCTTCAGAATTAAACTTCAAGGAAGCTGAGAGTATGTCTCCTTGCTTAATCCTTAGTACTGCTCCCCAGGGCCTCATCATAATGTCACACACCCAATGTGGACTCAGGAAATATTTGAGAAGAATGGCCTGCATGATCATTTCCTTCTTAAATTGCTGAGTACAGTTTTGGGAGTGGATCTTAAGAATTATGTCTCCTTGGTCTCTAGGAGCCCTGTATATTTTGCTCAATTATTTTGTGCTATCCCAGGCAGTTTCAGCACATTTGTTTGATCATAAATATATATGGCTGATCTTCCATCAGGAGTTTTTCCAAAACACATTGATATTTAGATAATATATGCCTGTTTTTACATCATCCCACTTTCTTCTTGTGCTGAATTTCATGTGGACTTGTCAACTAAAAATCTGCAGCAGAACAATTTCCATGTTGCCTACTTGAACTTCCTTTTACTTCTTTCTTTGACTCTAAAGTCAAAGCATATTCTGATTGCTGGTTGTTATTATTATAATGTTTTATTCTTTAGATTTAGATTTTGATCAAGATGAAATTCAATTTGACTTGGTACAAGATATACACATTTTTATTTCTTTTACTTTTATGGCTTGTTCTTTCTCAACATAATCTACTAAGCAATCTGCCCTTTATCTATTGCTTTTGGTGCCAAATTTATCATATTTCAGTCATATCTGTAATTACACTGTATCATTTAAGTGGTTGATTTATGTAGTCTTGTTAGTTTTTCTCATTTTAGTTTTCCAAGATATCTTCATGTAAGTCCATGATTTTCATTTTAAAAGATAAATTTATAAGACTATATTGCTTTATTCATGTACTTGAATAAATTATTAAGTTTCCGAAATCTATCTAGAATTTTTATAAAATTTCTTTTTGAGCGATTATACATCTTTATGCATTGCCCCATATAAAAAACAAGCTATGCTTTTTCATTTGTAAGAAAAAAAGGATAGTATTTTAATTGTTAATTATATTCCTATAGTAATCCTGTATAAAATGTATTAAATTCATTCTCCTTCATACATTTTATAGTTGTTTTAGTGGGTGTCTTACTTTTTTGTCAGCCCCTGGTTATGATCAAGGATCCAAGGGCCACTCCTGGCAGTGCTTAGTTGGACCCTAAGGGCCTGACATTTTGTGCTCAGATCAGTAATGAAATGCTGCCCAATTGGGGGGGTGCAAGCACTGAGTTTTGAGAACTGAATTTAAGGCTTCCACGTGACCCAGTCCTTTGAATTATCTCCCTGTCCAGTTGGTAATTTGTATATGTATAATTTGTATATTTGTATATGATAATTTGTAGTTGGATATTGCTAGTATGAAGAAACACTTTATATGTTTAGGAGTTGATTTTATACTTTTGAATCTTTGAGAAATACTTGAGGAACATGGCTTTGTGTGCTAATCCTAACATTTTTGCATAATTATTCATATGCAAGTATAAACACCTCTTCTTTACCACATCTTATACCTATCCCTCTGAAGCCTTTGTAGAAGCTTGTAAACAATAGTTAAGATGTGTTTATTCTGTTAATAGGTATTGAATATATTCATTTTTTTAATACTCATCTGTGAAGATGTGAAGTTCTGAAGTTTTCTCACTATTAAGTTTACAGAATGTTTTAGTACATGGATAGTCCTTATAGCTTTCCATAAGTATGCTTCTTTATGTGTCTATTAAATATCAATGCTAAAACTTGTTAACTTTTTAGGAACAATAAATAATTTTTTGAAGCCAGGAGCGATTTCTGAGCACGTGGCCCTAAGCACATAGCATGTAACCCCTGAGCATCACCAGGTGTGGCCCCAAAAACAAACAAACAAAAAAATACAGTAGCTAGGGCATTTTCCTTGCATGTGACCAACCGAGGTTCAAGCACTAAATTCCCACCAAATACCCCTGTTGTTTTAATTTAAATTAAAGAGTACTAGAATTGGTGAGGATGGTGAGACCTTTCTGGGCTCAGCTGGCTCCTGCAGCCCCTATGGCAGGGGTCTCAAACTCACAGCCCATGGCACATTTGCTGCCCTCCGTACAACATTTTGTGGCCCGCAGCTGGCCTTCAAATAGCACAGTATTTCCGATTATTCACTTACCGAATAATCGCAAAAAAAAAAAAATCGCATTAGTAAGAAAAAAATTGCATTAAACATTCACATACCCCAAGCAGTTCCATTCGGGGTATGCAAATGTTTAATGCAATTTTTTGTGATTTTTTTCTTACTAATACGATTTTTTATTGCAATTATTTGGTGAGTATTTTGCACCTAGCACAGACGTCATTTCCGCTGCTCCTGCCCGCTGTCCCTTGCATTAGCAGAGGCCTAAGGGAGAGAAGGGAGAGAAGTTTATTACAGAATTAGATTTTGTCATACCTTCATCATGACTTTATCAAAGCCTGTAGTGAAAAGAAAGATTGATGACGAGCACAGACAATTTCAGGAAAAGTGGGAGATGCAGTATTTCTTTGTTGAGCACAGGGGCATCCCCACATGTCTTATTTGCTCAGAGAAAGTTGCAGTGCACAAGGAATACAACTTGAAACGCCATTATTCAATTAAACATGCTGAGGAATGTGCAAAATATCAAGGAAATGAGAGAGCCAAGCGGGTTGCCAGTCTTAAAGCATGACTAATGAGGCAACAAGATTTCTTCAAGAAAGCAACCAAAGAGAATGCTGCATCAGTCGAAGCTAGTTACATGGTTAGTGAGATGATTGCTAAGGCAGGGAAACCATTCACAGGAGAGTTTGTTAAAAAAAAAATGCATGTTACAGGCTGCAAGTATTATCTGTCCAGAAAAGAAAGGTCAGTTTAGCAAAATCAGCCTTTTGCCAACACTGTGGCAGAGCGCATTTCTGACATGTCAAGTGACATTTATCATCAACTGTGTGATAAAGCCAAATGTTTTAATGCATACTCAGTTGCTCTTGACGAGGGCAAAGATATAACAGACACTGCGCAGCTCACAATTTATGTCCGTGGTATTGATTACAATTTTGAATTGACAGAGGAGCTGCTCACAATAATTCCAATGCATGACCAGACCACCGCTAATGAGATATTTCGGCATCTGTGTGATGCCATTGAGAATGCAGGTTTGCCATGGAAGAGGTTTGTTGGAATAATAACTGATGGAGTGCCATCGATGACAGGGAGGAAAAGTGGACTGGTGGCACTTGTTCAAAAAAAAACTTGAATAGGAGGGTGTAGAGAAGGCCATTGCTCTTCACTGCATGATCCATCAGCAGGCCCTTTGCAGTAAATGCCTGCCGTGTGACAATGTGATGTCTGTTGTTGTGAAATGCATCAACCAAATCAGATCCAGGGGCTTAAAGCACAGGAGGCTCCGTGCTTTTTTTTAGAGGAAATGGAGTCAGAATATGAAGATGTGCTCTATTTCACCGAGGTACGTTGGCTCAGCAGAGGAAATGTCCTGAAAAGATTTTTTGAGTTGAGAGAAGAAGTGAAAGCCTTCATGGAGAAGGATGGGAATGCTGTTTCTGAGTTGAGTGATCACAAATGGCTCATGGACTTAGCTTTTCTTGTTGACATCACACATAGGCTGAATGTACTAAACAAGATGTTACAATGCCCGGGGCAGCTTATCAGTGCTGCCTATGACAACGTGAGAGCATTCTCCACAAAACTTGTGTTATGGAAATCCCAGCTCTCTCAGACAAACCTTTGCCATTTCCAGCATGCAAGTAACTTGTGGATGCAGGCATAACATTCAGTGATGAGAAATATGTTGATGCTATTTTTACGCTAGAGAAGGAATCTGATCACAGATTTGCAGACTTCAAAAAGCACAGAGCCACTTTCCAAATTTTTGTGGACCCCTTTTCCTTTGATGTGCAAGATGCCCCTCCTGTGCTTCAAATGGAGCTCATTGACCTGCAATGCAGCTCTGATCTCAAAGCCAAGTTCAGGGAGATTAGTGGAAAAGCAGACATGCATGGGCAATTTTTGAGAGAATTGCTCCCCAGCTTCCCTGAGCTTTCCCGAATGTTCAAGTGCACCATGTGCCTTTTTGGGAGCACATATTTGTGTGAAAAGTTATTCTCCACATTGAACTTCAATAAGTCAAAGTACAGGTCTAGACTTATTGATAATCATCTTCAAGCCATACTGAGGGTCTCAACTGCTTCCTCTCTAGAGCCAAATGTGGTTCAGATTTGTGAGAAGAAGCACTGTCAAGTCTCTGACAGCAAGGAATAGGCAAAAGATGCCATGTTCAGAGGAACTGTTCATGATCTTCACTCAATGTTCTATTCATGTTCAGAAGAAATAATTAAAACTGTTAATAATGACGTTTGAGGACTTTTTTTGTGAAATCCCTTATGCGGCCCTGCCTCACCCCGACTTTGCCTCCTGTGACCCCCAGGTAAATTGAGTTTGAGACCCCTGCCCTATGGCCTGGCAGATCTGAAGTTTGCAGAGTGATGGCAAAGAAATTCACAAAACAGTCAGATGAAGTTCCAGTAATCAGCCAGCTTTATTTCACAGTCCAAATCTAACATATATATTTCCTCACATGGCTTCTATGCTAAGCCTTTTTCTAGCACCTACTTCTCTACTCCTTCTGGCTCTCTAGGCCTCTGTCTTCCTTTCAGCTGCTTTTCTAGGTTTCCTTGTGGACTATAGTATAGTATAAGTATAAGATTATGAACACACACAAATGATGCTTATTTAAAATATGACAGACATTGTTATTCTCACTATAAAATTCAGTCCATGACAACTTCAGTAAAATGAAATTAGGTTTATGGACTAGTATGTAAAGGTGAAAATTATCTTTCTATTCTAACAGCAACTAAAAAAGTTGAAAAACCAACAACTGTTCTTAGATCTCTGAGAGAAGAGAAAGCAAATTGCTCAATTATAAAACCAGAAAAGCAGGCAGAGAATCAAAATTTAGCAAAGCATAAACCTTATAACCAGAAATCTCCTCAGAAATTAATGACAGGAGAGGAATATCTGAACTGTAATTGACAAATTGCTGGAGGCACCTTGAATTTAAATTCTAAGAGTTTAAACTTCAAGGGAACACAATGAATCATATGGGGAAATCTCAACACTTTTGTGAATTTTATTACCCTGAGCGGTAACAATTTATTATAGAGTCAGAGAAAAATTCCCTCATAATTCTAACAGGAAAAGGAAACTGGATATGTCCACCAAACAATACACAAGAAGTAGACGATCTGAAATGCCTTAAATCTACTTAAGTCTACTAAATAAATCTAATAAATAAATGAATCAATGATTAGTGAACTTAAAAACATTTTTGGTCCAAATAGACATATTAGTAGAGTCTACCAAACTTTTGTTTGTTTATTTTGGGTATCACACTAAAATATGTTCAGGGTTTACTTCTAGCTCTGCACTCAGGGATTACTTTTGGGAGGATCAAACACCCAATCCATTATACTCTCTCTGGATTCTCTACCAAGATTTAAGAACAATTTGTTGTAGTAGTTTCCAGAAAATAGAAACAGAAGGAATAATTTTTAATTTATCTGAAGGATAATGTTATCCTAATACCAGAACCAAAAGATTACAAGAAGAAAACAGTACCACACAGACCAATATTCCTCATAAAAATAAGTGGGAAAAAGTTCGGGGCCGGAGAGATAGCATGGAGGTAAGGCGTTTGCCTTTCATGCAGGAGGTCATCGGTTCGAATCCCGGCGTCCCATATGGTCCCCCGTGCCTGCCAGGAGCAATTTCTGAGCCTGGAGCCAGGAATAACCCCTGAGCACTGCCGGGTGTGACCCAAAAAAAAAAAAAAAAAGTTCACAAAATACTCTCAAATCAATAAAAAATGTATAAAAATGCATATCATGATTATGTGATATTTATCTATCTAATACTAAATATTTATTTAAATACTAAATATAATAAATATTTGAAAATCAATTCATGTATTCCATTACATCAACAAGCTAAAACCTAAAAATTATAGGATTACCTAAGTATTCATGAATGAGCATTCCATAAAATCTAACATCCATTATGATAATACAAGCACACACACATACTCACTCACTCACTCACTCACTCACTCACACTTTAATAAAAAGTAATTTCCATAACTCAAAAAGGAACAGCTACAAAAACCTACAGTTAACAGTCTACCTGATGTGCTTTCCTGCTAGGATCTTTTCTACGGCAAGAATGTCTCCATTCATTACTGCTTTTCAGCATCATACTTGAAGTTCTAATTCATACATTGATAATTGAAAAGAAAATAAAGAGTAAACAGAGTGTTAGGAAATAACTAAAACTGTTTCTTTTTAGAAACAACTTGATTGTTAATGTGGTATATTAAAAAATTGATCAAAAATAAAAACTAGACCTAATACAAGGTTGGAGCAAGATGAATAAAACAAGGTAATATATACAAATTACTAGCTAATTACAAATAACTTACCTAATTACTAGCAACAAACAAGTGGTATTTGAAGTGGTAATGTTGAAAGACATTACCATTTACATTGACAGTGGAAAATATTCAAATATAAATTTAACAATTCAATGAAAGATATAAAAGAATAAATTAATAAAAGGCCTTTCATAATCATGGATAAGAATACTCAATATTGTAAAGAAAGTAGTTCTTCCCATACTCACCTAGACTTAATGCAATTCCCAAGAAAATTCCACATTATTTTGTGAATGTTGACAAATTTGTGCTAAAGTTTGTGTGGCAATGGAAAAGAACTACAACTCAATGAATGATAGAAATGAAGTTGAAGGATAAACACTATCTTTTCCCAAAAGCTCTACCTTAAATCTATAGTAAGAAAGTCTATGGAACTGGTAAAAGACAAACACAACAATGGAGTAGAAATATCAGAAATAAACCTAAAGAAATACAGTTAATCTTTGATAAGAAAGTAAATTCAACAAAAATGAACAAGTTTGGTTTTTGATTTTTTGTTTTTGAGCAAATGGTGCCACAACAGTTAAAGGAGATCAACAACATATATCATTATATAATTGCAACTTAAATCAATAAGATACCATCACCCCCCTATTTGAATGACCAAACTGTGAAAGGCGACATAATCAAAGACTAAAGATAATATGGAGCAACATGCTCTCTCATGCGTTACTGGAGGAATGCAAAATGAGAGTCAACTTTGGAAGATAGCTTGATAGCTTCTTTAAAATCTCTACATAATCTCTTTATACAATATAATACAACAATCATATTGTTTGGCTTCCTCCAACAATAATAACACAAAACGTAGGTCTACAAAAAATTTAGGCATGGGTTTTCCATCAGTAATATTCATAATTACTTAAACATGGGAAATAAACCAAACACCCTTCAGTCAGCAAGTGGATGAATTATATGTTACTTTTAGACAACAGGCACTAAACAGAAATGAGTTTTGAAAAGATATGAGAAATAATTTAGATGACTATTACATAAAAGCAAATAAGCTGAAAATATTTATATTTTATCATTATAAGTTACTCCAGGAAAGAAACAAACTATGGAGTTGGTAAAACTACTAATGGTTTCCTAATTAAGGGAGAAGAAAGAATGGATAGTTGAGTACAAATTTGAAAAATAATGAAACTATTGTGTATGAAATGACAATTGTATATAAGTATCATTATGCATTGATATATGTATTATATATATATATGAGAATGTATTTTATATGTGTGTGTATAATACATACATATACATACACCTGGTGGTGCTTATAGGTTACTTCTGGTTCTGTACTCAGGAATTACTCCTGGTGGGCTCAGATACCAGGGATCCTATCTGGGTCAGCCATGTGCAAAGTATATGCTCTACCTACTTTACTATTGCTCCATCCCATAGTCAACATATTTAATACATATAAATATAATTTAATAAAATAAAATAATTTAATTAATATCATTATACAGTTATCTTGCTATACCATGAGTAAAACCTAAGGTACCATGGACAAAAGGTGATAATACTCTATGAATGTGAATTTTTTTCAGATGAACCTGTCTATTATGAACAATGCTAGCTATGGGATAAATGGGCTAAGGAAGAGGAACAAATATGTGCAAGATCTGTATTATCTGCTCAGTTTTTCTTTAAACTTAAAACTCTTCTAACAAATAAGTTCTTTAATTTAGCAAAAGGTTTGGGTCTGAATTCTGATTTAGCTGCTTACTAGTTAAATTGTTCCAGGCTAGTCATCATAGTAAGACTTATAAACAGATGGCACACATGATATTTACTTCCAACGTTGCAAAAACGACTGCAGTGAAACACTGTGTGAGAACACTTCGTAAAGAGCTATAGTCCCCAAGCCTTTGGCTTCCTACAGAGACAACCAAACAATTTCTCATCTTTTTCCACTGAGCAATCATTGGTGGTTACAGATGTGGAAATACCTCACTCTTTTACGATCTTAAAGAAATTAGCATGAGTTCCAAGAAAATCCCCAACAAAAGCTGATGAAATTTTGCTGGATGCCAAGGAAGCAGCTGGCAGTGTAAACACTGTGAGAACTTTGCTGGCATGACTTCTTCAGCTTTGCTGCCAATTGCTCTTGATGGGGGTGGTTGTGAGGGAGTTGTGGACTGCCCAAGTCCAAGCAGTGGGGAAACAAACATAAGGAACAGAAGGGTAATCCCTAGATTACCTGCCTCTGGTTCTAAACCAAAGGACAATTTGGGGGAACTCCTCTTGCCAGATACCACCAAGTGCTATGTACTTGAGGGGAATGAGAGGTGTGCTCTGAACATGTCCCACTCACTGTGCTATTGTCCCATCCCACATTTAATATATTTAATACATATAAATGTCATTTAATAAGATAAAAATTAATAAATACCATTATACATTTATCAAAACTAAATTATGTAATGTACCACAAGTGAACCCAAAAGTACCATCCTTCAGGATAAAACACCCAGTAATATACATATTGTTTTGTGTTTTACATGCCTTTAAAACATAAAAACACATGCCATTTATCGCTATTATTTTCTGCTTCTTTAAATGTATAGATAGTAGCACAATATTTAATGCAATCCAAACATTTTTATGTTTGCTTTTCAGGTATCTGATTATTTTGTAGTTCATTTTCCATGAAGATTCTAATGAGCTTTAAAATGTTTTTCCAGTCCCTGGCAACCACACCTATGAACCAGAGTCTTCCTCCATGTCTGTACAAGCGGCCAAAGCTAAAGACTCATGTAACTGAGAAAATATTGAGAGTTAGTTGTTAAATTGCATTCTCAGAAAAAAATGTCAAAGAATAAAATAATTTCAGAGAGAATGCACGAGAAAGAGAAAAAACACACAGAAAAGCAGAAGGAATGAGAGGGTGAGGACACAAGGAGCAGAGTGACAGATAAAAAGGAGGAGTGACAAGGTGGGAAGAGTAGAGGAAAGGAAAGAAGAAAGTGAGGACTGGGAGGAAAGAAAGAAGGAAGGGAGGAAGGAAGGGAGGGAGGAAAGGAGAGAAGGAGAATAATGAGGGAGGAAGGAAGGGAGGAAGGGAAAGAGGGAAGGAAGGGAGGGAAGAAAGAAGGGAGGGATGGATGAAGAAAAGGAGGAAAGGAGGGAGGGAGGAAGTAGGGAGGGAGGGAGAGAAGGAGGAAGTAGGAAGGGAGGGAGAAAGGAAGGAAAAGCCACTATCAGTATGAATTTCAAAACACTGCTTGAAGCTAATTTTTAAAAATGGATTAGTTTATTTAAATTTGACAAATATTTATAAAGTATATACTACATGTATGGCATGGAAACAAAACAGTAACAAAATACTATCCTCAAAATGTTTTAAAATAAGATAAAATGGAAAATAATGTCTAATAAAGCCAAACAAGTGCATAAATGTAAATTTCTATTGCACCTATATATAAAACGAAGTTAAAATATGGTATTATACAGATTCAGAAGATTAAGTTCATTACAGTGCAAATTTGACATTGTTATGCCATTTTAAAATCATGATTAAAAATGTTACATTAGGGGCCGGAGAGATAGCACGGAGGTAAGGCATTTGCCTTTCATGCAGAAGGACGATGGTTCAAATCCCGGCATCCCGTGCCTGCCAGGGGCCATTTCTGAGAATAGAGCCAGGAGTAACCCTTGAGCGCTGCCGGGTGTGACCCAAAAACCAAAAACAAGAAAAAAAGTTACATTAGTTAAGAAATAAATCTACCTCTATATCTACTACTTTGTCCTTTCTTTCATTTATCCACCCAGCCAACCATGCAGATTCCTCCATCTTCTATGACATTTTCCGAAGTAACTGCGACTGTTATCTCAAAAGTTAGAATCTCTTTACCTTTTTAATACTATGGTGCACGTCTCATTAGAAACTAGGTGATGTGGAGTCGGAGAGATAGCATAGCGGCGTTTGCCTTGCAAGCAGCCTATCCAGGACTTAAGGTAGTTGGTTCGAATCCCGGCGTCCCATATGGTCCCCCGTGCCTACCAGAAGCTATTTCTGAGCAGATAGCCAGGAAAGGAGTAACCCCTGAGCACCGCTGGGTGTGGCCCAAAAACCAAAAAAAAAAAAAAAAAGTGATGCTTTCACCATTAGCCCTTTCCAGATCATTCATTAGCTGGACAATCACTGGTCTCTCCTTAGCCCTCTGAATTATCTTCATATTGCAGTCAGAACTGTAACTTTGAAGTTATCAGATAATGTTATTCACCTTGCCAAAAATCCCTCAAATGTCACCTGCCTAGGAAACCCACAATCCTCCTCATGACATCAATGGTTCCATATCTTCTCCATCCATCTTCATCTATACCTTTCCCTCCTTCATCCTGCCTCTTGCGTTGATGATGATGATGATGATGATGATGATGATGATGATGATGATGACTGTTGCAAGTCAGCTCCAGAAGTGGTTGACTGATGGAGGGGTGGATGATGAGATCTTTCCCCTCCAGCTCGGAGCACGCATCTGCCACCCTGTTCAGCCAGCGGTTCTGAGGTGAAGCGGCAGGTAAACAGCTCGCAGTCAGGCAGGCTTGTGGAAATATTAGCTTTATTTGGTGGACAAGACTGAAGTCCAAAGCTTCAGCATCAGTTCCAACCAAAAGCCACTCGCCTTCCACAGACCCTTGTTTTTATCCCCCAGAATCAGGTACCACCCTAGGGTGGGGGCAGAATGCCAGGTCACACCCTAGGGTAGGGCACAATCACGGATCCGGGTAGGGTCAGTAACATAATAATTCCATAAAATGTTTACATACACAACAATGATGATGATTATGATGTTTTGGGCCACATCCGGTAACGCTCAGGGGTTACTCCTGGCTATGCACTCAGAAATTGCTCCTGGCTTGGGGGACCATATGGGACACCAGAGATAGAACCGAGGTCTGTCCTGGATCAACCATGCTCAAGACAAAAGCCCTACTGCTGCGCTACCGCTCTGGCCCACTCTTGCATTTTTATCTTCTTGCATATACCAAGAGTTTTCCAGTTCACATTTTTGGCCCTATTAGTCTATCCCATCAATCTCTTCTCTTTCTTCTGATATAAATTTGCCGCCAACTTACCTGAATGCCATCCATAAAGTGAGCCCTATCTGGCTCACTCTCAATCATATCTGTTTACAAATTTTCTTTACAGCATGTATGACCCTCGTCATAATCTTATCTCTCTCTTTTTAGGAGGTAAATCCCAAGAGGTCACCTGTGTGTATTAAGACCATATTTTTGTTTGTTTGTTTGTTGTTTTTTTTTTTTGGGTCACACCCAGTGGCTCTCAAGGATTACTCCTGGCTTTGTGCTCAGGGGACCTTATGGGATGCTGGGATTCAAACCACAGTCCATCCTATATCGGCTGTGTGCAAGGCAAATGCCCTACCACTATACTATCTTTCTAGTCCTGTAAGTCCAGATTTAATGTGATTGAAAAATTGCTATAATGGAGGTAGATAAGAAGTCCAATGAATGGGGCCGGAGAGATAGGATGGAGGTAAGGCATTTGCCTTTCATGCAGAAGGTCATTAGTTTGAATACCGGCATCCCATACGGTCCCCCCAAGCTTGCCAGGAGCGATTTCTGAGCATGGAGCCAGGAGTAACTCCTGAGCACTGCCAGGTGTGACCCAAAAACCAAAACCAAAAAAAAAAAAATTCAAATGAAGCAAAAGTTAAGACTGAAGGTAAATTACTGAGTTCTGGAGATATGAGCAAATATTTGACAGAAAGACAGAAGAATTGGGATTGAAGTATGAAAGGAGAGAATTTATGAGAGCATCCCAGTCAATGGGTGTAGAGATCAGAAAAGCATATAAGTTTGAAAGAGCATGGTGAATTTAGGGAATTTATAGTGCACTGAACTGCTATACTATAAAATGCTAAACCACACAACTATAAAAAGTAAAGTTAGGAAACAAATTTTTATGCTTAATACTAAGTCCCTAGAATGGTGCAGGGTGGACTTTACTTTGTACCAATTAAGTATGTTCATTGATTTAATTATTTTATACAAGAAAAAAAGAGTGCTATTAGCATCAGATTCTGCACAACTTTATATGCTAGACTAATGAGTCATATTTTGCTTACTCATTTATTTATCTTAATTTTGGGGACACCCTTGGGAATGCTCAGGGATTACTCCTAGATCTTTGCTCAGGAATCACTTATGGTTGTGCTCTGGATATCATATGGGATGCCCAGAATCAAACCTGAGTCAGCCACATACAAGGCCAGTACACTATCTATAGTACTGTCATTTCAGTTCCTAAGTTCCATTACTTAAATTCTGCGACTATAAAAGTTTTTCTTTGTGATCTTGTCTTAGCTATCCCTGCTAAGAAAAGGTTAGGTTTAGGGAACTCTTTAGACTTCCATAGAAAATAGATTATCAGTATGATTTTAAAAATCTTTGGACACATGTTAATTGTGCCTCTTCACACAAAAAGATAAACCTCAGCAGTTAGTCTTTAATCAATACCAAATCATAGCCGGAAAGAAGTATTCTACTTACTGGTTCAAGAAATAAATATCATAGTCAAAAATTTTATGCTAGGCTAAGAAAAAATAGATGATTCAAATTACTAAAATCAAAAATAAGAGGTCATTAGTATAGACCCAATAAAAATTAAAAGATTATGATCCAGATTAATAGTTTAGTGAGTAGAGATGCTGCCCACATCATCAAGCCCTGAAAGCCCCAGCAGAAAAAATATTTGGCATATCATCATGCTAAGTGGTCTCCACCCATAAAGGGGAGACCCAGAGGAGCAAGGCCACTCTGCCGAACTTCACAGTAAGCACATAGTCTAGTCAATAAACCCCAACATAACACGTAGAAAAAAAAAAAAAGCCACACTAAAAGCATGACCATGGGGAAAAAATGCAGACCAACTCAATGCACAAAGAATGAAGATGGCAGCTCTGATGACCTGAAAAGTGCCAACCACCTAGTTAGCATCTCAGCTAAGAAGTTTAGAAAAGATATTGAAAAGATTAATAGTAAACATAATAATTAACTAGTCATTTAGAAAATGTAATCAACAAAAATCATTTTTTACCTTCTATGTGAAATTGAAAAACTAAATTATATATCTACTTTGAGCATAATTATGAAAAGCTACTAAAATCTATTTTCTAAAATCATATTAATTTTATAAATGGCATAGACTCTAAAATTAAATAAAATTTATCAAAAGAAAAAGAAAGAGAAAGAAAGAAAGAAAGAAAGAAAGAAAGAAAGAAAGAAAGAAAGAAAGAAAGAAAGAAAGAAAGAAAGAAAGAAAGAAAGAAAGAAAGAAAGAAAGAAAGAAAGAAAGAAAGAAAGAAAGAAAGAAAGAAAGAAAGAAAGAAAGAAAAAATAAGAAAGGTAGAGAAAAAGAAAGAAGAAAGAGAAAGAAAAAAGAGAGAAAGAGAAAAAGAAATAGAGAAAGATATTAGAGAAAGAAATAGAGAAAGATATTAGAGAAAATGAAAAGAAAGAATGAATGAAAGAGACAAAAAGAGAGGAAAAGAAAGACCAGAATTGTTTGTTAAAGCTAGCTGTCCTTGTAGAACAGAGCCAAATTTTCTTCCTGAACTTATTGCTCAGTGATATTTATTTCATTTGTCATCTGAAATAAATCATGGTGTGTGATTAAAGATAATGGAAATTGGCAGTTACTGTTCACAAATACTCACCCTGAAACAGAATATTACTCCAAAATGTACACCTATGGACTCTCTCAACCTCCCACCCATCCAAATGACAAATGTCTTTGTAGATAACATTTGTTAGGGCTCCACTAGCTAAAGTTGGGTCAAATGGTTATCATGTGCTATTAATAACAGGGTTATTTTAAAGGTTTTTTATTTGTAATCCTTTTCCACAAAAGACATTTTGTGACCAGAGTATAAAGGTGTATACAATGGGTAGTACACTCAGACATTATTGATCATAAATGATAAATTTATTTTAAAATAATATTTAAAAGTTCATGACCCTACATGGAGTTGCAAGCTATAATTCAAGAAGGTAGTTTGGTAGGTCCTTGTCAAAAATGTGAACATAATCCAATCTTATTAAAATGAAATGCTCAATCTACTGAAAAGTCTCCACTACCTTTGAGAAGAGACATATCAAGTAATAAAAGAGGTAGCTACTATGCATGTGATGTACAACAAAGTTAAGATCTAGACTAACTTAACTTTAGCCAAAAATACAGCCAGAATCTGGAAACAACCCAGATGTCCGATAACAGATGAATGGCTAAAGAAACTGAGGTACATATACACAATGGAATACTATGCAGCTATCACAAAAATGAAGTCATGAAATTTTCCTATACACGGATAGACATGAAAACTATTATGTTGATTAAAATAAGTCAGAGAGAGAGACAGACACAGAATATCCTCATTCATCTGTGAGATTTAAGAAAAATAAGACAGATTTAAGAAAAATAATAACCAGAGACAATAGAGATGAGGTCTGGAAGAACATGTCTATGATTTGAAGCTTGCCACACAGAGTGGTGAGTGCATTTAGAGAAATAACTACATTGACAACTATCATGACAATGGTTGAGTGAAATAGAATGCCTGTCTCAAATATAGGCAGGGGCTGGGGAAGGAGGGAGATAGGGGGCATTGGTGGTAGAAAGGTTGCACTGGTGAAAGGGGGTATACCTTTTATGACTGAAACCCAACTACAACCATGTTTGTAATTATGATGCTTAAAGAAAGATATTTAATTAAAAATATGGCCTTAGATAATGTATACATTGTGCTAGCTTTTCAATCAAAAAAGGAGCCATTCTCCAAATGAGGTTTCAACCAGCAAACTTGTGGTCCTTGGAGGGTCTTTAAATCAGAACTTGATAGAAAGTATACCCAAGAAATAACTTTAATTCTCATTTCTAACCCTGACTGGTGCAAGTCAGGGTAAATACATAGATGGGTCACCCATTCAGTTCTGGTGTGCTCTGTTCTGATAAGTATCTTATAGATCTGATAGCTGTTTGGTTAATTATCTTATAGATCTGATAGCTGTTTGGTTAATTACCAACCTTTTGGGGGGGTGGGGCCACACCCGGTGATGCTCAGAGATTACTCCTGGCTATGCACTCAGAAATCACTCCTGGCTTGGGGGACCATATGAGATGCTGGGGGATCAAACCTAGGTCTGTCCTAGGTCAGCACGTGCAAACGCACTAGGGCTTGAACCACCACTCCGACCCCTAGTTACCAACTTTTAAAAATTGTAATGTATATATGAAAATTAAAATTTGATGAGGAAATAAAACAGGATATTAGAAAATTATGCCTACATTCCTGCCTATCAACCCTCATTGGTTGATGGACTTTCCATGCATTCTAAGGACCTCCTAGCAATCACCTGAGATTTCACCCCTTCAATTTCTTTTAGTTGGGGTAGAACTAGCCGGCTTATTCTTGCCTGAGTGCTCAGGGATCACTCTTGAAAATGCTCAGGGACTCTATGCAGTGATCCAACTAGGATCAGCAGTGCTCAAGAGTGTTTCAGCTCCTATCTTTGGTCTGCCCTCCCTGGCCAAATTCCTAAGAGCTGAGCAGCAAGCTACTGAGACTGGCTCGAAGCTGAGCTCCACCTAGACACTGCTTCAAGAAACAGGGGTGTGCCTTGCAGAGAAGAACACACTTGAATCACTTTAAAACTGCAACCTTGAGAAGAGTTTTGAGACAACATGTGAGGTCGATACAATTCATTATGAATTTAATGACATAGAGAGCCACAAACTTGCCCACAGAATCACTGTTTTATTAACAAAAAAATAAAAAAAAAAAGAGTTCCAATGTTCCAAGAGTAAAAAGTTTGGGAAACCTCTAGTATCTATTTATATGTTAGCTATCCTGACAGGTATGCCTTGCTCAGTAGAAAAAAGTAGTAAGAACTTCTCAAGTATTTTAAGTAGTACCAAATAGTTGCTTTGTGCCCTCTTTCACCTCTATCACCTGGAAGAATACTGTACTTAGTGATGAGGAAGTTAAAAGCTCAGAGAAGTTTGCTAGCTTGGCAAGTAAACTAGCTTGTTACTTTACAGAAATAGTGTTCATTGCAAAGGCTGACTACAAACCTGTATTTTCTCTGCTATGTTGTGCTTTATTTTGTATTTTTAAATGGTCCTCTGTGGTCTTCAGTACTATTTATTTCTTGTTATTTTCTTCACTGGCCTCTAGAGCAATGTTCAGGGGGGCCTGGGCTCCAGTCCTGGCATTACTCAGCCTGTGAGGTCCAGAGATGCTGCATTGGTCAAGTTCAATTATACCATGAGAGATACTTTGTAATGCTCATAGCCATCAGGGCTAACCCAAAAATTTTCAGAGGAATTTAAATGGCCCTCTATGTACAAAACATAAGCTCCAAACCTTTGAGCTATTTCCATGGCCCTTCAATACAATTTCCTAAAGATTATATTCCTTCATCCCAATTACAAGTGAATGAGGTAGAAAAAATATTGTTGACATTTTATAGATAAAAATGTTAAAGCATCAAATATGTAAGTCTTAATAGTAACTATGAGGTATAATAATCAATTTTGCCAACATCTGATCAATTGTTCTTTTCATCAAACTGAAAATCTATTAGGGGCTGAGTGTCTGTATCTCCATCTCGAGATGTTTGATGTTAAAAGATTGTAAAGTTTCAGTATTATAATACTGGGTTCCATTTCTTTTAATGAAGGGTTTTTATGTGAAAAAAGGACTAGAAAATGAACAAAACTTTCAGATTTTTCTACTCATTAAAGTAACCGTGCCTTTTAGAGGTAGCCACTGAAATTGAAACTGAGCTCTATTTATAATAGAGACAAATTTAGTCTTTTGTGGCAAAGGCAGTTGACAAGTAAAATAAGTCTGAGCAAAATGCTTTTTTTGTTTTTCAAAATACCACAACCTAGCTTGGGAGCAAAAGTAGTTACCCAAGTAATGCCACAAACTGAAACAGTTTTAATGGTGGTAATGTGGAGGGTGGAGGTGCAGATAGGGGTAGGGAAGTGGAGAGCTCAAGTTAATAAAGACTGGATTTTAGTATCAGAAAATAAACTTTTTTTCCCTGCAGATGATTCTATAGGGAGATTTCCACAAATAGGGATTTTGAAGTGAGCTTTTAACTTCCTCATCACTAAGTACAGTATTCTTCCAGGTGATAGAGGTGAAAGAGGGCACAAAGCCACTATTTGGTACTACTTAAACCTGAACAATACAAAAATGGAATAACAGCTATCATGCAATGGGGAAACCATCACTGTGGATTCAGCAATAGCAAAGGAGCATTTTATATATAATTTCCCATACACTACACTTCTACATCCCCCAAGTTGGAAGGAGTCATCTGTTTAACCCTCAAATACACATGCCACTCTCTTCTTTCATGACAACTCCCAGACAGCAGAGGCCTCAAAGCCCAAATCCAATTTACTCTATAAAAGGAACAGGCTTTTATTCCCTACATTTGATATGAAGGCTTGTCTTGGCAATCCCTTCCAGCAGGAGCATAATATGAGGGTGAGCAGCTATGGTTTATGAAGGGTATGGGGAGTAAGAAAGTATTAAAAATTAAAGAATATCATGTCAGAACTTCAATAAAATGGGGGAAGGAATCAGTCCCACTGTGCTGAGAAGAGTGAGAACAGGATGGAGCTTCATCTTTAAAGAGTCTCACAAAGGTATCAATGAACCAAGAATTGGTAGACTTAAGGCAATCATAGGGAAGGCCAAAATAATCAGCTACATTTTCCTTAATCCACCTATCCAAGGTTGTCTTCTTGTCCCAGAGGTATGATCAGGCTGATGGTATAAAAACCTAAGAAATCCCTCCATTGCAGTGAAAAAGTTATGCAGGGATAGCAAAAAGGTCATTTATTGGTACTGCAACAATCTTCTGAAGGACTCAGTGACATTCCATTATATCCTTAATTTAGATTAACAAGGACATTAGCTTTGACAAGGACAGCTGTTCTGCAATTAGTAGCAAGAACAGAATTGAGTTTGTCTCCAACCATATTCATCAAGAAAGCACTGCTACTTATGGTCATAACAGATAACACTCACTGAGCAAAGACATGATAAGATGATAATAAGGAATGATCCCAAATTTTTGCCTACATAATTCACTTAGACTTCTATTCTATCAGGAAAATAGTACAACTGTTCTGATTTTTATACTAGGAATACTAGTCACTGAGTGTAACTTGCTTCATAGATACTAGGTCACATAGGAAGCAGAAGAACTTGGAAGGCAATACATATGGTAAGTAATATAATGATCTGTTACTCCCCAAGATAGTATCTCTAGAACCAATGATACTATTACTTTACTTGGCAAAAGGGACTTTGGTAAAATTAAGATTCTCTATATGAGAAGCTGATCTCTAATCATCACATAATGATCACAAGATCATACAAGAGGGTAGCATGCAAAGTCAAAGTCAATAACAGATGATGACGTTGTGTAAGAAGCAAGACATTGGAGTGAAATAAGGAAGGGGCTATGAGTCAAGGAAAGCAAACATCCAAAGGTAAGAGAACCTTTGAAGTGTTAAAAAACAAGGCAACCCTACTAATAACTTTATTTAGATGCCTCACCTCTAGAACTATAAGAGAATAAGTTTGTATATTTAAGCCCCTACTTTTAGGTCCATGATAATTTATTATAGCAGCAATAGGTAATTAATGCATCCTGGCAGTCTGACTTTAGAGCTGGGACTCTTGAATATTCGATTAGATAATTCATCCTGTGCTAAATTCCTCAGAAAAACTCTAAGGAGTCTTATAGTGGCTTCAAGATTTTCCATGTTTAGCCCTACAATATTGTAATTATTTTTTAGCCCTACAATATTGTAATTATTTTTTAAGAAAGACTGAGATGTACACTTGTGATATTCTGATCATAGAACATACTGACATAGAAATAGAGATTGTTATAATGTTTAACATTTTCTGTCATTTGATAGTTTCCTAGTGTTCTGGATACCTGGCTGCTCTCTGCGGAAAGCCTTCTTGAGACCTTCCCAGAACTCAGCCTCTGAAAGTTCCAACTGGGAGAAATTCTCCCTAACCTAGATCTAATTCCAGATCTCCAATTCGAATCCTTTACAGAGCTGTGTCTGGGACTGACCACAACTTGACCATTCTAAGGGTCAGTGGTCATGCCAAACCATGCTGCCTAGTATTTTAGCCATAACCTCAAAATACATACATGCTGACTAATAATACAGGACATGTTAGAAACTTGAAAAGAATTTTCACTTGTGACTAGTTGTAGGAGAAAAAAAAGAATTAGCACAAACTAGTACTGATGAAAAATCAGTATCTAAGGGCTGAGGAGAGAATGTAAAGGATGGGGTACTTGCCTTGCAGGGGAAAACCCCTGTTCAATGCCCTGCCCTCATACAGTCCCCCTAGTATTGTCAGAAGTGATTGCTGGGCCAGAGCCAGAAGTTAATCCTGAACATAACTAGGTGTGGCCCAACAAACAAAAACTAACAAAAAAGTATTATCTAGTAGAACTCCATTTAGTAAAATTACTTTGTTCAGAGTGCAACCACAAAACTTTCAGGAGCCTAGGTCTGGACTTTATACACTTGAACAACAAAGACCTCAAGTGAAAAGAAGCCACTCCCAACAAACCATACTAGTGAATACCTTAAAGGCTTGACTTTAGTATGTGTCCCTTTTTCAAGTGAAACTATGTGGGTGTCCCACCCTTTATCCTGTCCTCTTAACTAGGACAAGAGAAACAGAATCAGATAAGTACACTGCATATAAAGTATTAGGAAATGTCATTAATTGCTTTTTCTCTGACATCTCTGGCTTCACTGAAAAGGAATTTCACTGTCTATTGATGCCTCATACTTTTAGTCTCCTCTGAATAATATAAATGGGTGAATCAGTGTTTTGTTCAGAGTATGCATGCTGGATTACAGCCTAAAACCCTGCTCTACTGATAATCCTACCCTATGGAAAGAATCTTTTAATAAAAACGGTTAATGGGACATGTCACTTCCCTGTACTGAGTGCATGGTGTGCTGGGAATGTTGAGGGTTGTCTAGTTCACAAAAATATACATGTGAAATTGGAATCATGTCAACTTAAGGCCAGTCCTTGTTCCATTATCAACTGTATGACCTTCACAAGTTAGCCAACTTCTGAAGTCTGACACTAGAAAATGGGAGTAAACATTCCTTCTTGCCTCCTGAATACAAGAATAAAATAGCATACTAAAATGCCCACAACACTTGGATGTGGTAAGGTGCAGTAATTCTATACATGAAAAATATAAATGTTAACATTATTGTAAACATGTTGCATAAACTTTAGTAATAAAAATACATCAAGATGATATTTTACTCACCAACCCAGTGACTTATGGCCTATTTATATAGAGAGGTGAGTTCACCTCTTTTCTTCTCCATGTTAGACACACAGGAGAAGTCAGACTTCTTGCCCATTACTTTCCAGATTGCTAAACAAAGTTCTGAAATGATAAACTAGCAAGCATGCTTCTTATTGATAAGCAAGTGAGCTTTGCTTCATAACAAAAGAAAAAAGAATCAAGAGCAGAAATCATATGTGTGCCTTTGAACTTTTAAAAAATGTTTTGTGAACCCAAAGCTAAACTCAAGAGTGTTTTGTCTCTAAGAAATAAGAACTAAGCAAAGGGAACAACTCAGTGGAAGCAAAGCCAAGTATAAATCAAAAGAAATCGGCATCCCATAAATCTTTCTATACCTTCTACACTCAATTTGGAAGTGGAGAATGCCGTCTTTTTATTGCTGACTAATCAATACTCCTGATTCTCCATCAATAATGTTTAAATTGGGGCCGGGAAGGTGGTGCTAGAGGTAAGGTGTCTGCCTTGCAAGTGCTAGCATAGGACGGACTTCGGTTGGATCCCCCTGCGTCCCATATGGTCCCCCCAAGCCAGGGGCGATTTCTGAGTACATAGCCAGGAGTAAGCCCTGAGCGTCAAACGGGTGTGGCCCAAAAACCAAAAAAATAAATAAAATAAAATAATGTTTAAATTATCCCTAATTTGAGTAAATGGATTGTGCGGACAGGATTTCTGCTTCAGTCATTTCTAAGCCAGACATTTAGAAGATTGATCACAGCACTGTTTCTGTTACTTCCTTCCTTCCTTTTCCCTTTTTCTAGGCACAGTAGAAGTCATAAGATAAAAGAGTAGCCACTTTGCAAAAAAAAGGGGAACTTGAACCATGTTTTAACCCCCAAAATAGACATGGAGATACAGAGAATGTATTTTTCTACCCAATAGCCCAAGGGAGAACCTCTTCAATTAAAAACACTTTTGATACTTAGCCAGACTGCCCAAGATGATCGCCTAAAAATATACAAAAATCTAGGAAAAAAAACAAGCTCTCCATCCTGGAGGGAATGTCAATGGAAAATAGTTGCTAGGCTTTTCCAGTTACTAGTTATAAAAGAAAAATAGGCTCCCCATTATGAGTCCAGAGCTGGAGGGGTCGTCAACTGGTTCTCAGCCAACCTCTCAAATTTCTGAATGCGTTACAAATTAAAGGAACAAAATGTGGACTTTTCACTCTAACCAAGTTTTCTGAGTCCAGACAACTTATTATTAGGTTCACTTCCTAGCAACCTAGAGTTGAAAGAGATGTCTCCACATTTGGATAAGCATTTGTTTGAAGCTTTATAAGGCACATACATTCTTATATTTCATAGCAATCGTATGAACTTCAAATAAAAGAAATAAAAAATACAAACAAAAATATAAAGCATTTACTTTTTATTTACAAAAAGTCAATAACATGCCACAGTCAAAATATGTGATTTCTAAAGACTAAATATAAAGTGCTAATTTTCAAATGAAACCTATGGACATATCTTGTATTTAACTTCCTCATAGATGTATCTTCATGAAATCTCTAGCTTAATATAACAGTTTCAATTATTTTTAAGGTTGCTACAAAAATAAATCATGAAAATGCTGCCTCTTTAGGTTTAGTTGGTTTTAAATTATTCATGTCTGCTAGCAGAATATAATGTCTTTGGTACAGAGGGTTCCAGGTTATTCACCTTTATTATTTCTTCTATTCCAGTGTCTAACATAAATATTGGCAATATTCAGTACACTTTATAAAGGTATTTATCTTTAGTGAACTACAATTGAAGGTATTTTTCTTTTTTCTTTCATGGATTTACAAATATCAATGCAATAAATAATAAAGACCTCTTAAAGTTTAAAGTTTAGGGAAATGATCTCTTATTTTATTTCCTTTTCCCTTTACAAAATATGAAATCCATATTGCAGATTATGCTTCTCTTCCAGATATAGACCCCAGAAAACTCTAAGCCACCTTATGTTTTCTTAGTCATTATTCTTTAGCCCAATATTTCTGATATCAAGACCTACCATTTTTATCTTTTACCGCACTGTTTTATGTTATTCATGTTCTTTGTAGACCTGTTACACTACCTCAAATTCCTACTGGAAAAATATTGGAAATAAATATTGGGTCAAATAGTGATAAATGAATAAGTAACTATACAAATTATGCTATCACATTTATCCTCACTCATCACTTATATATGCTGCAAAAAGACCATAAAGGAGCAACCGTGTTATATTCATGATCATTTGTGTCTCAATAACAAGGAAGATATCAACAGTATGATAATGAAGGACTACTAGTCTGGGAGACCAACAGCACACATTACAGTTCAGTCTTTCTGTTCTTCTCTAGCTGTGTGACCTTGATCATGACACTTCAATTTGTGAGCTTTGGTTTCCACATCTGCTAAGAGGATGGCATTTGTTCTTTCAACAGACATTATTGAGACCGTACTCTGTGATAGGGGCAGTGTCAAGTAAACAAACAAAATCCTTGTGACCAAATTAGTACAGAGTCTAGTGACAGAGACAGAAAAACAAACATGATTACAGGAAGATGTAGACACTGTAATATTACACAGGATTTAGAAGCAGCACAAAAAGGAAACATCATAACCAGTTTGGAGACTTCCAGAGAAACTGAAAGGAGGTGGCAGCAGCAGTAGTCTTTCAAGTTGATTAGAAATTATTAGATAGATGGAAAATGAGACAGATGATTTGGAAGAGAGCATTATAAGACTCAGGAGGAGCATGTGTGAAATTACAAAAACACAACAGAGCCTGGCCAGTGTGGGGAACTAAACATTGTCGTATAGTTAGGTCTTTCCTCTACCTCTCAGGATGGTTTCAAGAATCATCTGAGTGGATGTATATATTGAAAGTGCTTTGTAAACTTTAGTAAAGTATTCTACACGCGTTCAAATGTAAAAGATTATTATTAGACACTCATTATTTTCCTCACTCTAAATTGGAAACATTTGCTGTAGTAAACATTGCTGATGCATTAGCTGTCAGGATGGTGTATTATATTTGGAAAACATTTGCCAATGCCTGTTCAGTTTTTAAAATCCGAGTACATGTGGTTTTTGTTTGAGAAAATACATCAAGTAATAGTGGATTTATTGTTAATTGTGCAACATTGGAGCTTCAAGGTTTAAGTAATCTCTCTTCCATGTTGGCTTTATTCTATGCTAACTGCAGTCTTTCACAGTCATTTGTTTATTAATGAAAACTGATAAGTGAGCACTACTAGCACCTTGTAATGATCAAGTTTTGGTATCAGAGGAAATTTGAGATTCTTCACAGAGACAAGTATGACAAAGAAAATAAATTTCATTTGATAAAAGGGAGAAAAGAATTATGGTTACCTTCACTTAAATCTTCCAAAGAGGTCCATAGAGTGGTGTTTCTTAACTGAGGGCCATATGGTGCCATGCACACAGGAAGAGGTCTTTGTCAGAGAATTAATTATCAACTGGTAGGAAATGGTACTGCAGAAAACAAAGGTTAGAAGGGGGACCAGAATCAGGAAAAAAAAAAGAGAAATGTTACTTTAGAGCTCAGAACTAAATGCTAATTTTCTATTCAGCACATCAAAAGTCAAGCATCTTTATAAAGGATAATTTTCTATGGTTATAGAAATCAACCAGAAACTTTTTGGGTAGAAAAATGAGGATACCTCAATTTTTGAAATTCATATCTCTGTCATTGAGGGTTCAAATCATCACAAAAAACTGCTTTTCTTTCTTTTTCCTTTCCTCTAAAAGGAACATCTAAATTTTTCTGAGTTTGATCTTTTTCCTAATAAATTTTTCAAAAATAATCATTTCTCCTCTTCATCTTCTTTGTGAGAGAAAAAATGTTTCAAGTTTTGGAAGGTCGTGTTCAGTGTTGAAATTTCACATTGAGTCATGATTAATGAAATCATTCATTAGCCATTTTGGTCATCAAGAATTAATATATCATGCTGATGAACTAGGTACTACATTCATTTATTTCCTTTTGTGTAGAATAAATGCAACTCATAGCTTATCAGAACTGGAAAGGACATGAGATGTTATTCTGTCTGTCTGACATCTCATTTTATGGATGACAGATTTCAAGAAGAAGGTCAGCTTGCTCATTTAAGGTCAGGCAGTGAATAAAGGGTTGCTGGAATAAAATCTAATGCTATTATTCTCCAGGGAAGTATATCTAGACACTTGACCAGCATCTAGGGAAAAGTTTGGTAATTAAGCTGCTTGTGGTAATATGGTGTGAAGATAGAAGTTCATCTACTACCATTCTAGTTTCTTCACTTGACAAAGCTGTCAAATACTTCCTTCTTCCAAGGACTATCTCAGCAGCACCATAGCTGTAAAGGCCACTTCTCAGACGAACAAGGTCCAAATCATGCATTTAGCAGAAATAGATAAGAGATCTGACTGGCATCTGGGCTGTGACAGAGTTTCCAATGGGAGTAGCAGACTCCTTTGTGCTATGGCGAGAGTGGTGGCTAAAATACCAGACAAATTGTCTTGCTTTAGAGGCAAAATGAGAAAAAATAATTTGTTACAGAATTCCTGTTAGTCCAGTCAGCTCCTATTCTCTTGTGAAACCGGATTTGTAGGCACATGCACCAGCCAATGAGTCAGCCCTTAAAAAGTCATTCATAATTTATGTATAAACAAGAATAGCTTTTGTTTCAGAGAATTTGGGAGGTTTTGTGTCCTGCTTTCTTCCAGCTCCATTTCTGAAGAACTGTTCTTGTCTCAAGGCGGGTCCTATAGGCCTATAAATATACTTTGATGTTCAGACATCTGGAACTTATATTTGGTGTTGACTAATGAGTATTATTATTTTATTATGTATTTATATATGATCTGAAAGAAATTTGAGGTTATATGCCACATAAATTTGTATACACACTGAACAATGACAAATTCTTTTTACCCATTACACTTATGATTTATTACTTGGGCAGAAGAAGTTCTGAGTCATTCAATTGACATATAATTGTGTTCTGGAAGATAGTAATGGAATAGAGAGAATGTAAAATTGCCCTTAACGTATATTGTTAAAATAATTTTTAAGTGGACAAAATGGACTCCAGAGATATTATTTCTCTCATTTTAAAAATATCAAAGGATCACAAATATGGCAACAAACTCCAGTTCTCCTTTGAATGAGTAAAGAGCCTTGGTCTTAGAAATACATGTGGGTATGTTTGAAAGGGTAATAAACAATGCATAATGGAGTTGACTTCAAAGAATTCCTATTGGAGAACCAGAGATTTCAAAGTCAAATGCTCAATACCCAGTTTGCCTTGGGACCAATAAGCCACAGGTAAACACTAAGATCAAAGGGAAAGGTGGGTGTGTGATGACATTACTTTCTCCACAAAGCATTTCCCTCAAGGGACACTGAAGAGGGCACTTTGTAATAGCCTCTCTTGAACACTCAGGAATTTTAGAGTGTCAGAGGTATTCCAGTTTGTAAGAATTGCAGCTCAAAGACCATTAAATGAGAGACACACTGATAGTTCCATGAACTTGGGGAAGAGGAGAGTGAGCTGAAAAAAGGATAAATGGTGCTTTTATAGGCCACAGTCTCTGCTTGCTTGCTTGCTTCTCTCTCCCACCAGCAACAACAGTGTAAACTGGTTTGGCTCATCACAGGCTGTCTGGCCCTCTGTGGAAGAATGAACCCTCTGTGCATGGAGGCAGAGCAATTGCCAACAAAGACCCATTGGAGTTTTTAAAAACCCTAAGTTGCTGCTGAATCAAAGCACTTCCAGAAACCAAAGCTGTGAACAGGATGTGCCATCAACAGTGAGAACTCTTAGCAGTCCCCCCAGTAAAACTTTAAGATGAATTTATCCACTTTGGTGATTACTCCCAATTTTGATGCCCACAGTATAGAACATATTCAATGTAAAGCCTTTGCCTAGAGTTCTGTTAAATCATACTGAACTGTGTCTGGGCATGCATTTTGTCCAGATTTGAGCTGACTTTATAGCAGAGGAAAAATAAAAAATAAAAGACAAAACATCAGATCCTGCAACAGAAAGTAGTCCTAAAAATGTAAACTGAAACTTGCCTTTCAGAATGTCATAAAATGAAGCAATATTTCCAGTCTCACACACCTTCCAATAACTTTATTGTTGATGATAAACAGATTAGAAGAGTACTCAGGAACATAAACTCAAGGAGAATTGTTCGCCTTACTTTGAATAAATGCAAAAACCTGAGATCAGGGGATAAGACTTTCAGTTTATGTTTAGATTGCGTGAAAGTTATCTATCCTCTGTCTTTTAATATATGTCACAATGTTTATTCCCTTTGACTGTCTCCCAAGGACTGTATTTCTTACCCAGAGAAATACACATGAGGAATAATTGATTGAAAGTAAATAAGAATGAGAGATTATGAAAGTAAATAGAGCTACAAGTCAGTAATATAAGCCAAACTCACTAATATATGTGGAAAAACAGATGATGTCACAACCATTAATTACACAAGTATTTACCCAAAATGTTCTCTTTCTGATTAGTTATTCCTACTGAGTGTCTTAGCTAGTGTTAGATTCAGTAGATCACTATAATAGCTAATCTTTCCATCATACATCCCACTTTATTAGCTCTTCCAGAATTTAGAGTAAAACTATGCTTACAAGTTGGGTGAATAACTATTGAATTATAACAATGTACCTGTTCCATTATTCTGGAACATATTTGTAGCTTGTAGCTCTATACAATATTTTAAACTGAGGTAATGTTGATTTACAAAATGGCATGTTTTAAGGGTACAATTTCATACCTTTTCCAAATATGTTAACATACCACACCTACTACCTAAAAGTAACAAAGGCTACAGTCTATTGGAGTTTTCCACCTTCTCATCCTCTTCCCCATGTCCCCACCCCATTTCAGAACCTCACTGCTGCATTCACAATACATGACTTTGGTTTCATTTGGCTTCATCTGTTCCTTTGTTGTGTTTCTCTGTGTCCCACCTGAGTGAGAACATCAAGCATTTGTACTTCTTTTCTGATATATTTTGAATAGTACAGCCTTCTCTAGTTCTATATCCATAATACAATAAAAGAAAAAATTTATCTTTTCTTATTACCTAGTAGTCCCTTGCATGTATATATCACACCTTCTTTATCCCTTTGTCTGTCATTGGGCACTTGGTTTATTTGCAGGTCATGATTACTGTAAATAGTGCTGCAATGACTATAGCTGTGTATTTTATCCTTTCTAACTAGTGTCTTCACAGTTTTTCAGGCAAGAGACCTAGAGTTGAACTTCAGGATAATGTGATTGTACTATTTTGGTTTTATGGGATTTTTTGTTTTGTTTTGTTTTGGAATCTATATACTGATATATAAATATATATGTTTTGAAATCTATTTATCTATATGTATGCTGTTTCTGGACATTTTACTATAAGCCATTCTCAAGGGTTTTGTCATTCTTGCATCATATTATATGTCTTAAAATTAATAGTTGTCTGATGGTAGGTCTCAGGCTTTTTATTTTTTGTTTGATTTTTTGGCTTGGGGCCACTCCTAACAATGCCCAGGGGTAACTCTGGCTCTGCACTCAGGGATCACTTGTGGAGGATTTGAGGGACCATGGAATCAAACCCAGGTTGGTTGTCGGCAAGGCCCTATTACTCTTAAATAAGACACTAAGACCCTGTACAGTTTCACTTTGGTCATTGTCATGGGTAAGATTATAATACATTTCCCTCAAACTTTAAAGCACTATTTTTTCTTTTTTTACAATAACTTTATTTTTTTATTGATTGAAGTTCTGTGAATTACAGTACTATTTTTTTTTGAATGATGGTTTCTACTGTTTTTTCTGTTTCTCAATCTGCCTTTTAATTTGCTTGGATTCCCAGATGAGATGTTACAATGACAATTGATTTCAGAAATATTTTGAGTGCTAAACACCTGAAATACTCATCCAGACTGTTAATTGACCTCTTAAGGTCAATAATGTACCTAGATCTACCTTTAATTCTGCAGGATCTCAAATTTCAAATCTACTCCTGGCTCATTTCCCTTTGCCCATGTCAGTTGCTAGCAAGCTCGACTCATAATGCATTCTGAGATATGAAGGTAGAGTATCAATAACAAAGGAAGCAAGGCTTTCTTCCCCCCCCCCAAGCAAGGTTTTCTTGTGATTATTTTTATCATCCTCGATTTAATGATAATAGCAATTTAAAAAAACAGCCTTTTTTTTCAATGAGGAAAGGATTTTTATATACCCACATTATTAAAAAAATATATATAATCATAAGGAAAAAGTAATTGTGGAGCAGCATATCTTATCCACAGTAGTAAGAAGATGATTCATTTATCCATCCAATCAATATGTATTCAACCCATAATATGCCAGATTCTAAGTCCTGGGAATATAGAAATTAATTAATATGCTTGGCCTCCTGAATGTAATATTTAGAAAACCATTAGCTACTTTCCTAAATAAGTTATTGAACTTTCTGAGCTTCTTTACTTGGTTCAAAAAGTAAGAATTGTTGTCTAATAGAAAAATAAATAGTTTACAACTCTAAAACTCTGACTTTTTAAAAATGTAGAATAGGCAAACTATGGCATGGTTTATTAAAACACCTGCATAAATGGATGTAAAGGAAAAATGCTAAATCAAATTTAACTTAACCCCTACAGTATTCACTGATGACCTATAAAGTACCAGTAGAAGGTAGAAATATAAAACTGAATAAGTTGCACTATCAATGTTCATTAGCATATATATCTAGGAGGAAGGCAGGCCTATGAATCATTTAAACAAGGTTGTTCTTGATACATTCAAACTTTAAAAGATATTTATTCCCTTAAATTAAACTAGGTGAATAGAATAGGTTGATAGACTAGCTAGACCTGTCAGACAATATTTAAATACTGAAAATTGAGAATGATATCGGGGATCATATATAGGCCATTTTTTTATGGTACAAGTAAAATTTTATCCATTAATCATACATGTTAGGAACAGAAATACTACTACTTAGTTTAGTACCTTGTTTTCCTATTTACAAAAAACTGTAAAAAATAACTCATTCCTATCTAACATCCCATCAGAAATTTTTCTGATGGGATGTAAGAATGTTAATGTTAAGAAGAAAGGTGATAATAAAGATGTTGAAATAATAAGTATCAGATGATAATTTTAGAGAAGGAAACGATACATCTGTCAACAAAAGAGTACATAAAATCTCCAAGAATTAAGAATCTAGGGCCAAAAGGGTCAACTTGTCTAGTTGGGAAATCCTCAATAATTGATGTTATTACACAATATTCATAATGATTATGTTCAATGTATGGAGTACTAGTTTTATATATTGTCTTTAAGAAAGCAAATGATAAATCCATTTTATCAGTCACATCAAATAATTATATGAAAATTAATTTCCAGTTTGAATTTAAGTTTTTTATAAAGCTTTAGCACAGTTTATTACATGCTAAAGTCAGGTAAGTCAACAGTATTAGCAATTTTTAAATTTATATTCAGGTTGGAAATATCATTTTCAAGGAACCATAAGCAGCATAAATGCTTAAATATGTACATTTATACTTTAAAAATAGATCATTTACTAACATTATTTTCTTTCACCTTATATTTATTTAGTGCCAGGGTTTGAATCCAGGGACTTGAACATGTGAACTATATACTCTAAAATAGATATACAACCTCAGTCAGACTTACTTATTTTACAAATTATCTTGAAAGGCGTATCATTCTACTTCCATACAGCAAAGGCTCTGAATGTGCCCCTTCTTTTTTTGTGGAGTTATGAGCTAAATATATAAACCTTTCTATAAGCTCACATCATGTGGTCGCATGTGAGGCAGAACAATGACTATGTTTTTAACTATCTATGTCAACAGTTAGGCTATTTCCTTTATAGTAAGTCTTAGCCTGAGTAGCCATCAGTACCTTTCAGTTACCTGATTCAGGAAAATGAATTCATATATTCACTGAACATATTTTTAGGGCCAATTATAAAACAAGCACTCCTGAATATCAATCAACCAAGCAGGTGACAATCCCACTGGTGCCACTCATAATTCTGGCAGAACAGCCCAAGCCTCAAGGCTACTGTGTATGTAAGCACCAGATATGCTAAAACACTCAGTGAACTAATACAAATCTGCTGAGGGGAGAGAACAAAATGTGACTCAAAGGTGTGGAAATACTGTGCTGTGAAATACGTATGCGTATGAGGTTTTCAAAACCTTAAAGCCATTGATGCTCTATGCAATTTATTAAGAAGCAATTATGTTTACAAAACATAGGGAACATAGTCATGAAATCTGATTTATATTCACAAGCCCAATCCTGATAGCCTTTGAAATCCATTATCTCTAGCATTAATTTAAGTATGTATTGTAAGTAATGTCCATTTCAATAAGCAATATGGAACTGAAAAAGAGAGAGAAAGAGAGAGGGAGAGAGAGAGGTAGAAGGGAGGAGAGAGAGAGAGAAAGAGAGAGAAGACAGCCCATTCCTAAGAAAGAATAACAGCAGCATTGTATTATCTGACATCAAGCTCTACTATAAAAAGTAAAAGTAATTAAAACAATGTGTCACTATCATAAAAATCTACATAGAGTAATGAAGCAGAATTGAGTGACTAAAAATAAATTCATGTAAATAGAGTCAACTATCTAATATTTGACATGAGAGAAGAATAATAAAAAAAATATGGAGGGTAAGGAAGTTAATCCTAGGATTATACTTGCTCTACAGCTCCACATATGGTACCTAGAGTGATTTTTGAGTATAAAGACAAAAGTAGAACTGTGACCCAAAAACAAACATACAAAAACTATTCAAAAGAGGAAAGACAGGGGCCAGATAAATAGCACAGTGGTAGGGCATTTGTCTTGCAAGTGGCTGACCCAGGACCAACCTGGGTTCAATCCCAGGCATTCCATATGGTCCCCCAAGCCAGGAATGATTTCTGAGCACATAGCCAGGAGTAACCCCTGAGCATCACCGGGTGTGGCCCAAAAACCAAAAAAAAAAAAAAAAAGGGAAAGAAGAGAGTGTCTTTAATAAATTGTGTTTTATGAATTGGATACTTACTTGTGAAATAATGAAACCAGTACTCTATCTTATATTGCACACATGGACACAAAAAATACTCTGCATGTTAATAAAACTCAATTTGGGGAAAAATAAATACAAATAGATAAATAAATTAAATCTCATATCTGATATTATAAATTCCTACATGAAAACAAAAAAGAAAAATTTTCTTGATCTGGGTATTGTCAATGACTTTTTGAACATGAGACCTAAAGTACAGCAAAAATGGGTAACTGGGACTGCAAGCTAAAATAGTTTTGCATAAAGGAACAATTAATAAAATAAAAAGATAATGCCTGGGTGGAAAATTTTTTGTAACATATATCTGATAAAGGTTAACATTCAGTATATATGCACATATAAAAACTCATATAACTCAGTATCAAAAATAGTAGTAACCTAATTTAAGAAAGTTCAAAGAATTATTCATAATAGCCAAACCATAGAATCAAAAGATTAGCAAATAATACATTGTAATATTACTCAATGAAATATTAGTCTTATACTTAAAAATAATGTCTTTGGGGAAAATAGATGGAACTTGAGCTAACTATGTAAAAGTAAAATACACAAGAAGTAGTTATTGAAGTTACTCACATGTAAAATACAAACAAACTGAGAGAAATCAATAATGCTAACCTTAAATCTTGTGAGAACTATGACAGTTATTAGAAGGAAAGCAAGGTGGGTGGGAGAATTGACAAGTGGGGTCTTTTTGGTGATGAATGGTATTGGAACACTAATGGTAGGTATGATAGAATTATACAGAAACAAAGATGTGAAGCTAAACCTCTGAGATTCATATTTTAAATCCATAATAAATTAATAAGAATAAAATGGGCAAAAACTCTGAAATACGTTCTTCCCAATTAAATTACATGCAAAAACAACCAGCATATGAAAGTTGATCAATGCCATTATTCACAGGTTAATATAAATTAAACACCAATGAGATATCACCTTATGCATGTTAGATTGACTACTATAAATAAAAGTACCAGGGATAATAAAGTGTTGCAAACTGGGGGACAATTGGTTGTAGGTTTATACAGTCTCTACATAAAACAGCATAAAATTACTAAAAATAAAAATAACCTTTCATATAATACAATAATTCTGCCTAAGTAATATATCAAAAATAGAATATCAAGCAAAGATATCAAGCACCCATGTTCATAGTAGCATTATTGACAATAACCAAGGCAGAGAAACAAGGAATATTGAGATAGTCACATATTTATAATATAGCATGCCTTATATAAGAGGGATTATTTAGTCATGAAAAAGTAAGAACTTACCATTTGCTACCTACCATTGTGTTAAGTGCAATAAGTCAGAGGGAAAGACAAAAAACATAATATGATTTTACTTACAAGTAGAGTCTAAAAAGAAAATGCAAACTCATAGCAAAAGGTATTTTACAGTTTTTATTACCAATGGAAGAGAGTTGGGAGTAGGAATTGGGTAACAGTAATCTAAAGGTACAATCTTCAAACTAAAGATAAATATGTAGTAAGAGTGCAATGTACCATATGGCAACAATAATTAATGCTGTATGGACTATTTAAAAGATATATAGTAAAATAGGTTCTGAAAATTTTCATGCAAGAACAATATATTTTGCATCAAGGTAGGCAGTCTACAACCCATGAAGTGGAAAGCCTTTGGCACAAAGGAGACATCTTAAATGGCCACTGCTTGTGTTATGCCTGCTTGGTTTCCTGTACTTGCCTCTGTGATGCAGCTGTGAAAGCCCCCAGCAAAAAAAAATCTCTGCCCACATCATCAAGCTCAGCGGTCTCCACCCGCAAAGGGGGGGACCTAGAGGAGCAAGGCCATTCTGCTTCGCAGTCTAGCACATCTTCTAGTCAATGAACCCCACCATAACACATAGGAAAAACACTACAAGCATGACAATGGGGAAACAATGCAGACCAAATCCATGTATAGAGAATAAAGATGGCAGCTCAGATAACCTGAAAAGTGCCAACCACCTTATTAGCATCACAGATAAGTAGTTTAGAGAAGATATTCAAAAATTAATAGTAAATATAATCATTAACTAGTCATTTAGAAAATGTAATTAGTAAAAATTATTTTTACCTTTTATGTGAAATGGAAAACTAAATTACATATCTTCTTTAAACATAATCATGAAAAGCTACTAAAATGTCTTTCTAAAATCATATTAATCATTCCATAAAAGGTATAGACTTTAAATAAAATTAAATAAAATCTATGGAAAAAAAGAAAAAGGGGAAGGGAGGGAGGGGTGGGGGAGTGAGGGGAAAGAGAAAGAAATAGAAATATAGAAAAAAAATGAAAGAAAGAAAAATAGAAAAATAAAGAAAGGAAAATGAAAGAAAGAGAAAGAAAGAGAAAAAGAAATAAGAGAAAGAAGAAAGGGAGAAAAGAAAGAAAGAAAGAATAAGAAAGAAAGAAAGAAAGTAAGAAAGAAAGAAAGAAAAGAAAGAAAGAAAGAAAGAAAGAAAGAAAGAAAGAAAGAAAGAAAGAAAGAAAGAAGAAAGAAAGAAAGAGAAAGAAAGAAAGAAAGAAAGAAAAAATAAAGAAAGAAAGAAAGAAAAGAGAGAAGGAAGAAAGAAAGAAAGAAAGAAAGAAGAGAAGAAGGAAGGAAGGAAGGGATGGGAGGGAGGAGAGGAAGGAAGGAAGGGAAGGAGGGAGGGAAAGAGGAAGGAAGGAAGGAAGAATGAAGGAAGGAAGGAAGGAAGGGAGGGAGGAGGGGAGGGAGGGAGGAGGGAGGGAGGGAGGGAGGGGAGGGAGGGAGGGAGGGAGGAAGGAAGGAAGAAGGAAGGAAGGAGAGGAAGGAAGGAAGGAAGGAAGGGAAGGAAGGAAGGAAGGAAGGAGGAAGGAAGGAAAGGAAGAGGAAGGAAGAAACAACCAAATTTCTTTTCTTGAGGCACAAAAACAGGTTTAGCAACAAGCACTATCCTCCCAAATGTGACACCATGGGTTTAATCCCTAGTAACACACACACACACACACACACACACACACACACACACTTTGGGTGTGGGAACATTTGCATTGTCCATCATGTTACCCTTGGAAAAAACTCATATATCTCTGGTCTAATTTGATCTTTGCAATAGTTCTCTGTTGCACAGATAAGGAAACAGCTATAGACTATACTGTGTAGACGTCTAAAAACTAGATTTTACAGGATGAGTTTCGGATTAAAATCAGCTTTGTTGGTTAGGAGAGATTACTTCTCAAGGAATTTAAAATACCATGAAAGGCAATAAGTAAATGGGTTCACTGTAGTCTATTAGCAATCGTGAGAGTGGCTTTAATACCACTGCCAACAAAAACTGAACACCACATTCAGGCTCTTTGAAGATGATCTACTCAGTGCCTAAGAGAAAAGTCAGGGTGGGTTTGATAGTTGTGGTTAGGGGTGGTGCATTGGGTTTTTGTTAGGGTTTTTTTGGTTTCAGTTTTGTTTTGTGGTTTTAAATTTTTTTTCCTGTAACTAAATTAACAACTATTTGGCAACCTGACTACACAAGCAAGCTGTTCTGCCATCAAAAAGATATAACTTTTTTCAAAATAAATATAACTAAAAATACAAAAGGAGAGAACAGAAATTATCAGAACAATAAACATAAGAGGGAATTTCAATATATTTCTGTAGGAATATTTTACCAGTAGGCCCACTGGAAAGTTTTTCCTCCAGTGTGGATGGCTGGACAAAAATTCCTGAGAAATACCTCATCAGAAGTCCCACTGAGAATTTTCCCCCCTATGTGGATGGCTGATGAAATTTATGGTACTGACATTCTGCTGTATTAAGTGCATATATAGTGATTTTTTTTTCTTCCTAACATAAGGATTTTTACAGGCAAATATAGCCTTGATTAAATTTCTCTTTACCTGGATAACTCAGAGCCAAATAAGACATTAGAAACAATATTTTTCCTCTATCTTTAAAATACCCTTGCAGTTCCTGATTTTGGGGACATCTCTAAAAAGACCTTGAATACTTATTAACTAAATTTTACCTCAGAATTAACATCAAAAAGGTTTGGCCAGGATGTATCTTTGGGCTGTTGAACTTTTATCAGGAAAAGAACTTCATCTTTTTTGATATAGTCTGTCTCCTTCAATTGCCCCTTAAACAATAAAGCCTCTCCCCTTAGAAATAGCAAGTATGATAGAGAAATTCAGCTCCCTGCTAATCCCTTAATTTACATCTGAGGCTAGCCTGACAGAAACTACTTTGAGATGTTAAATTTAACCTTCTCCATTTTAACTCAGGACTCTTAATATAGATCTATTCATCTGATCTGTGTACCACCCTAGCCAGTTGAATTATTTTGTAGACCAAACAATGTATACTGATACTGCTTTTGTTTACTAGACAATATCTGTGCTTTGCATATGTGAGCATTCTTTTCATACCTGTGACTGGCAATATACCTCATTTATACCCCTTGTTCTGATATTAAAGTTTTTTAGAACACACTGTTCTCCAACATACATTGTGTGGTCTCTCCTTTCTTCATATTTCACCTTTTGTGTCGCCCACTCTCCTTGAGGGAGATCAAAGAAGCTCTCTAATGCAATTGGACCCAAAAACTAGCAGTGACAAGAAATATAAATAAAAAATGAAGTTAAAATAAAAATAAAATCACAGTTCTTTAAAATGTACAGTGAAGGGGCCAGAGCGATAGCACAGTGATAAGACGTTTGCCTTGCTATGTCCAACACAGGATGGATGGTGATTCAAATTCCGGCATCCCATATGGTCCGCTGTGCCTACCAGGGGTGATTTCTGAGCACATAGCCAGGAGTAACCACTGAGCACAGTCAGCTGTGACCCAAAAATCAAAAAAAAAAAAAAGTACAGTGAAAAGGAAATTTAAAAAGATTAGAAAAGTTGAGCATACATGTTATCACACTTGATGTTTCTCAAAAGTGGAACATTTTTAAATTTTTACGTGTTTACTTGACCTTATTTTTCAAAACAATGCGATAAAAATATTTTATGATCACTCAAGAGTAATCTTTCTGTCTTTCTCTTAAACACTTATCACAGTATACAGATTATATGAACTGCTATCCAAGACATATCACAACCTTCTTATAAAAGACCTAAATTGTTCTTAGAGTATGAGCTCCCATTGGTTAGAGAATCTGCTCATGCAATAGTGTACAAAGTGCAATAGTTAAGTTTTATTTCATGTAAAGAGGTAGCATTATTACTCTGTGACAGTCAAAGAAATTAAAATAGAGAGAAGTTAAGTAACTGGATTATGATCAGAGAACACAGGAGTGTTGAAACCGGGATGTAAATGTAAGGTAGGCAAATCCCAAAGTTTTTCTGCATACAGTGAGTGTGGTAGAAGTAAAAATAATAGTCACTGAAGGCAGGCCATTGAAAATTAAAGTTCATCAGTCACTGGGTGATGATTTTCACTGGAATTAAACTTGCTCCTAAGAGAAAACAGTGAATCAAGCAGAATGGTGTACTGGCATGTACTTCAGACTCGTCATCTACTTTATTAACCACATTTCCAGAATTGCTTAAATGCACTTTCATTCATTAGCCTATTTTCAAATCCATTTTTATACTAAAAACCAAAACTCAAATATTCTGTTTCGTCTTGCCATAAAACAATATAGAGCTTCAGAGGAACATCGTGGAGGGTATGGGGAGCCCATAACCCTGTGCCCCAATCTTCCTGACTGTAGGAAAAGTGGTAAGACTCTTAAAGTGGAGAGTCACTGTGCTAGAGTTTTTTATGCAACTTCTTTTTTTTTTTTTTTTTTTAATTTTTTTTTATTTAAACACCTTGATTACATACATGATTGTGTTTGGGTTTCAGTCATAAAAGGAACACCACCCATCACCAGTGCAACATTCCCATCACCCAAGTCCCAAATCACCCTCCTCCCCACCCAACCCCGCCTGTACCCTAAACAGGCTCTACATTTCCCTCATACATTCTCAATATTAGGACAGTTCAAAATGTAGTTATTTCTCTAACTAAACTCATCACTCTTTGTGGTGAGCTTCCTGAGGTGAGCTGGAACTTCCAGCTCTTTTCTCTTTTGTGTCTGAAAATTATTATTACAAGGGTGTCTTTCATTTTTCTTAAAACCCATAGATGAGTGAGACCATTCTGCGTTTTTCTCTCTCTCTCTGACTTATTTCACTCAGCATAATAGATTCCATGTACATCCATGTATAGGAAAAATTTCATGACTTCATCTCTCATGACAAGCTGCATAATATTCCATTGTGTATATGTACCACAGTTTCTTTACGCCATTCATCTGTTGAAGGGCATCTTGGTTGTTTCCAGAGTCTTGCTATGGTAAATAGAGCTGCAATGAATATAGGTGTAAGGAAGGGGTTTTTGTATTGTATTTTTGTGTTCCTAGGGTATATTCCTAGGAGTGGTATAGCTGGATCGTATGGGAGCTCGATTTCCAGTTTTTGGAGGAATCTCCATATCGCTTTCCATAAAGGTTGAACTAGACAGCATTCCCACCAGCAGTGGATAAGAGTTCCTTTCTCTCCACATCCCCGCCAACACTGTTTATTCTCATTCTTTGTGATGTGTGCCATTCTCTGGGGTGTGAGGTGGTATCTCATCGTTGTTTTGATTTGCATCTCCCTGATGATTAGTGATGTGGAACATTTTTTCATGTGTCTTTTGGCCATGCGTATTTCTTCTTTGTCAAAGTGTCTGTTCATTTCTTCTCCCCATTTTTTGATGGGGTTAGATGTTTTTTTCTTGTAAAGTTCTGTCAGTGCCTTGTATATTTTGGAGATTAGCCCCTTATCTGATGGGTATTGGGTGAATAGTTTCTCCCACTCAGTGGGTGGCTCTTGTATCCTGGGCACTATTTCCTTTGAGGTGCAGAAGCTTCTCAGCTTAATATATTCCCATCTGTTAATCTCTGCTTTCACTTGCTTGGAGAGTGCAGTTTCCTCCTTGAAGATGCCTGTAATGTCCTGTAGTGTTTTGCCTATGTGCTGTTCTATATATCTTATGGTTTGGGGGCTGATATCGAGGTCTTTAATCCATTTGGATTTTACCTTTGTACATGATGTTAGCTGGGGGTCTAAGTTTAATTTTTTGCAAGTGGCTATCCAATTGTGCCAACACCACTTGTTGAAGAGGCTTTCCCTGCTCCATTTAGGATTTCCTGCTCCTTTATCAAAAATTAGATGGTTGTATGTCTGGGGAACATTTTCTGAGTATTCAAGCCTATTCCACTGATCTGAGGACCTATCCTTATTCCAATACCATGCTGTTTTGATAACTGTTGCTTTGTAGTACAGTTTAAAGTTGGGAAAAGTAATTCCTCCCATATTCTTTTTCCCAATGATTGCTTTAGCTATTCGAGGGTGTTTATTGTTCCAAATGAATTTCAAAAGTGTCTGATCCACTTCTTTGAAGAATGTCATGGGTATCTTTAGAGGGATGGCATTAAATCTGTATAATGCCTTGGGGAGTATTGACATTTTGATGATGTTAATCCTGCCAATCCATGAGCAGGGTATGTGTTTCCATTTCCGTGTGTCCTCTCTTATTTCTTGGAGCAGAGTTTTATAGTTTTCTTTGTATAGGTCCTTCACATATTTAGTCAAGTTGATTCCAAGATATTTGAGTTTGTGTGGTACTATTGTGAATGGGGTTGTTTTCTTAATGTCCATTTCTTCTTTATTACTGTTGGTGTATAGAAAGGCCATTGATTTTTGTGTGTTAATTTTGTAGCCTGCCACCTTGCTATATGAGTCTATTGTTTCTAGAAGCTTTTTGATAGAGTCTTTAGGGTTTTCTAAGTAGAGTATCATGTCATCTGCAAACAGTGAGAGCTTGACTTCTTCCTTTCCTATCTGGATTCCCTTGATATCCTTTTCTTGCCTAATCGCTATAGCAAGTACTTCCAGTGCTATGTTGAATAGGAGTGGTGAGAGAGGACAGCCTTGTCTTGTGCCAGAATTTAGAGGGAAGGCTTTCAGTTTTTCTCCATTGAGGATAATATTTGCCACTGGCTTGTGGTAGATGGCCTTCACTATATTGAGAAAGGTTCCCTCCATTCCCATCTTGCTGAGAGTTTTGATCAAGAATGGGTGTTGGACCTTATCAAATGCTTTCTCTGCATCTATTGATATGATCATGTGGTTTTTATTTTTCTTGTTATTGATGTTGTGTATTATGTTGATAGATTTACGGATGTTAAACCATCCTTGCATTCCTGGGATGAAACCTACTTGATCGTAGTGGATGATCTTCTTAATGAGGCATTGAATCCTATTTGCCAGGATTTTGTTGAGGATCTTTGCATCTGCATTCATCAGTGATATTGGTCTGTAATTTTCTTTTTTGGTAGCGTCTCTGTCTGGTTTAGGTATCAAGGTGATGTTGGCTTCATAAAAGCTATTTGGAAGTGTTTCTGTTTGTTCAATTTCATGAAAGAGTCTTGCCAAGATTGGCAGTAGTTCCTCTTGGAAAGTTTGATAGAATTCATTAGTGAATCCATCTGGACCTGGGCTTTTGTTTTTCGGCAGACATTTGATTACTGTTTTAATTTCATCAATGGTGATGGGGGTGTTTAGATATGCTACATCCTCTTCCTTCAACCGTGGAAGATTATAAGAGTCCAAGAATTTATCCATTTCTTCCAGGTTCTCATTTTTAGTGGCGTAGAGTTTTTCAAAGTAGTTTCTGATTACCCTTTGAATCTCTGTCATATCAGTAGTGATCTCTCCTTTTTCATTCCTGATACGAGTTATCAAGTTTCTCTCTCTCTCTTTCTTTGTTAGGTTTGCCAGTGGTCTATCAATCTTGTTTATTTTTTCAAAGAACCAACTTCTGCTTTCGTTGATCTTTCGGATTGTTTTTTGAGTTTCCACTTCGTTGATTTCTGCTCTCAGCTTTGTTATTTCCTTCTGTCTTCCTGTTCTTGGGTCCTTTTGTTGAGCATTTTCTAGTTCTATTAGCTGTGTCATTAAGCTACTCAGGTAAGCTCCTTCTTCCTTCCTGATGTGTGCTTGCAAAGCTATAAATTTTCCTCTCAGTACTGCTTTTGCTGTGTCCCATAAGTTCTGAGAGTTTGTGTCTTTATTGTCATTTGTTTCCAGGAACCTTTTTATTTCCTCCTTGATTTCATCTCGGACCCTGGTTATTGAGCATGAGGCTGTTTAACTTCCAGGTGTTAAAGTGTTTCTTCTGAGTCCCTTTGGAGTTCACAAATAATTTCAGAGCCTTGTGGTCAGCGAAGGTAGTCTGCAAAATTTCTATCCTCTTGATCTTATGGAGGTATGTTTTATGTGCCAGCATGTAGTCTATCCTGGAGAATGTCCCATGTACATTGGAGAAGAATGTGTATCCAGGTTTCTGGGGATGGAGTGTCCTATATATATCCACTAGGCCTCTTTCTTCCATTTCTCTCCTCAGGTCTAGTATATTCTTGTTGGGTTTCAGTCTGGTTGACCTGTCCAGTGTTGACAAAGCCGTGTTTAGGTCCCCCACAATTATTGTGTTGTTGTTGATATTATTTTTCAGATTTTTCAGCAGTTGTATTAAATATTTTGCTGGCCCCTCATTCGGTGCATATATGTTTAGGAGAGTGAATTCTTCCTGCTCTACGTACCCCTTGATTAATATAAAATGTCCGTCTTTGTCCCTTACAACCTTCCTGAGTATAAAGTTTGCATTATCTGATATTAGTATGGCCACTCCAGCTTTTTTATGGGTGTTGTTTGCTTGGATAACTTTTCTCCAGCCTTTTATTTTGAGTCTATGTTTGTTCTGACTATTCAGGTGCGTTTCTTGTAGGCAGCAGAAGGTTGGATTGAGTTTTTTGATCCATTTAGCCACTCTGTGTCTCTTAACTGGTGCATTTAGTCCATTGACGTTGAGAGAAAGAATTGTCCTGGGATTTAACGCCATCTTTATTTCAAAATTTGGTGTGTCTTTTGGGTAGTCTTGTCTTAGATTAGGTCTTTCAGTTTTTCTCTTAAGACTGGTTTTGTGTCTGTGAAGTTTCTGAGCTGTTTTTTGTCTGTGAAACCATGTATTCTTCCATCAAACCGGAAAGTGAGTTTTGCTGGGTATAGTATTCTGGGTGAAGCATTCATTTCATTCAGTCTTGTCACAATATCCCACCACTGCTTTCTGGCATTGAGCGTTTCTGGTGACAGGTCTGCTGTAAATCTCAGGGAAGCTTGCTTGAACATGATTTCCCCTTTTGATCTTGCTGTTTTCAGAATTCTGTCTCTATCTGTGGGATTTGTCATTGTGACTAGGATGTGTCTTGGGGTGGTTTTTCTGGGGTCTCTTTTGGTTGGTACTCTTCGGGCATGCAGGATTTGATCACATATATTCTTTAGCTCTGGAAGTTTCTCTTTAATGATGTTCTTGACCATTGATTCTTCCTGGAAATTTTCTTCCTGGGTCTCTGGGACTCCAATGATTCTTAAGTTGTTTCTGTTGATCTTATCATAGACTTCTATTTTCGTCTGTTCCCATTCTTTGACTAATTTTTCCATTGTCTGCTCATTTGCTTTAAGTTTTTTGTCCAATCTCTCCTGCTGTATGGAATTGTTATGTATCTCATCTTCCACAGCACCAAGTCTATTCTCAGCTTCTGATACCCTGTCCCAGAGCTTATCCATTTTGTCATTCACTTCGTTTACTGAGTTTTTCAGGCCTGTTAGTTGACATGTTATTTCAGTTTGGAGTTTTGTCATTTCTGCCTTCATATTTTCTTGGTTCTTATTAGTGTTCTGTTCAACTCGATCCATGGTTTCTTGGAGTCTGTTGAGCACCTTCCATATTGCTAGTCTAAAGTCCTTATCTGAGAGGTTGATTAGTTGTTCAGTCATTATCTGGTCCTCAGAATTGTCATCTTCATTCTCTATGTCTGATGCTGGCCTGCGCTGTTTCCCCATTGTCACATTTGTATTGTGGGTTTTTCTACGTGTTGTAGTGGTATTCATTGTCTATATGATGTAGGCAGCACACTCCTCTGGCTCCTCCCTTTCTGGATGGGCTGACTTGCCTCTAAGGGAGGGGAGTCCTCCGTGGATGAAGCCTCACACTGGGTCAAATCTTAGGCCCGAGCATGTAACAGAGAAGACAGTCCAGAGAGAAATATTTGCTTCTGTGATATAGCGCCGTTCTTAGTGTGATTTTTCCTTCTTGTTGCAATGGAGTTCTTTCCTTAGAAAGAGTGCACGGCCGCGTAGCGAAGCGGAGCGGCCGTGCTCCTCTGAGCCTCTTTTTGCCCCACTCGCAAGAGTTTCACGCAAGAGGACAGTAGACAGACATAGACAGGTCACACTCACAGTCTTTCACAGCTGAGCCCCACTGGGCCGGTGTACTTTCGCGGATTTTCCCCGCCTGGTGTCACACACAGGGAGCCAGCTTTTGCAAAGGATAGCCGGTTTTTATGCTCTGAAGTCCCTCCCTGAAAATGGCGTCTGGGCGAGCGAGGTTTCTGGAGGCTCTTTTTGCCCCACTCGCAAGAGTTTCACGCAAGAGGACAGTAGACAGACATAGACAGGTCACACTCACAGTCTTTCACAGCTGAGCCCCACTGGGCCGGTGTACTTTCGCGGATTTTCCCCGCCTGGTGTCACACACAGGGAGCCAGCTTTTGCAAAGGATAGCCGGTTTTTATGCTCTGAAGTCCCTCCCTGAAAATGGCGTCTGGGCGAGCGAGGTTTCTGGAGGCTCTTTTTGCCCCACTCGCAAGAGTTTCACGCAAGAGGACAGTAGACAGACATAGACAGGTCACACTCACAGTCTTTCACAGCTGAGCCCCACTGGGCCGGTGTACTTTCGCGGATTTTCCCCGCCTGGTGTCACACACAGGGAGCCAGCTTTTGCAAAGGATAGCCGGCTTTTATGCTCTGAAGTCCCTCTTTTTTATGCAACTTCTTATGCAAAAATTAGTTATGCAATTTTGTCACCATGTCAGCTATTCCCATGATGTACTTAAAGTCTCCTCAAATAGATAAGAATATAGAAGCCCAAGTTACTTCAGCCATTCATCACCTACATGATCTTTATAATAGATATCAAATCCAAATTCAGAGTTACTGTAAAGATTATCTTCTTAGTTCGTTATTTCTTCTCAGCCTTTACCAGAGCACCTTGAAATTGTAGAAGCTCAATTATGATTTAACTTGATGTCAGTGTTAATGGTTGATGGGCAGGTGGAATGGTGTTGAAAGGATATGAAAGAGAATTTGTGTATTTAGTCCTCAGAAAGCAAACTAGCTTGTCAGGGTTCTTGAAGGAGAGTCATGTGAACTGTGGCTCTCATCTTTGCCTTTAGTCTTCATATATTTAAGATCTGGATTTTAATTGTGAATTGTTGGAGATGGGGAAAAGAGTTGTCTGTTCCCTTCCACAGGTATCTCCTGTTCCTCATCACTAGACAAAGTGTAAAGTTTCTCCATGGTGTGGTTTTAAATTCTTTCTCCACCTCATGTACTAACAGGCCCTTCCTCAATACCAGACGTATCTATGATACCAGACAAGCAACTTCTTATGGCTTAAAAACTTCAGGTCTGGAGAGAATGGATGGAGTCCAACATTTACATGTGGGAAACCTGGTTCAATCCACAGTACAGATAGACTCTCAATTACTTCTAGGAGTGATATCAATCACAGATTGAATATCATCCTCAATAACAAATAAGTAAATAAAGTTCTTTCATCTTTCTGCTTTCACCCCAATTATTTGGATAACTTATATATCCTTCCATGGTTTCTTTCTGTCAATAGTCAAGATTCATCCAGATAAAAAGCAAATGGCAGTTTTCTAAGCATCTTCCTGTATTTTAACACAGTGACTGAATTTATCATCATCATGACCCTGGTGCTAAAAGGTTGCAAATGTAGACCCTATAGAAGCACTCTAGACAGTAACTTTGTCTTATGCTTCCTGCATCCACAACAACTACAGGACCTGGCCCATGATACTTTTTGTATATTTAAATGAATTAAAATGGAATGTGATTTGAAGTTCTTGTCCTTAATTGCTTCAATGGACCATAAATCTAAATAGGTTACCTTTGTTCCACCTGTACACCCTCCATCCCTCCAAACTTTATTTTACATATTAACAAATTCAATATTATGGAGGTTTGCCCTCCATGGCAATGAAAATTTGTTAGAATTCTTCTAAAAGAGAAAATAGGAAGATTACTGATGAATCACTCTCCTTAGTCATCATACAGTCAATTCTCAGGACACACTGAGAGGGAACTCTGCCCTTAAATATATCCGAAATGAGGAATGCCCCTGGGCTCTCTACCCAGCCTTTTTTTTCCATGATTCTAAGGCAGGGTTTTTAACAGAAGTGTTGAAGAATTGTTTTCCTTTGGTACCTGTGATAACTAAAGCTGAGTTCTGAAGTTGCAGCACCAGGTTCTAAAATCACATTCCTATTCTTTGTTTAGTTTGGTTTTTTTTTGTTTGTTTTGGGGCCGCACCCAATGACGCTCAGGGGTTACTCCTGGCTCTGCACTCAAAAATTGCTCCTGGCAGACTTGGGGAACCAAATGGAATTCTGGGAATCGAACCTGGGTCCAACCTGGGTCTGCATGCAAAGCAAATGCCCTACTGCTGTGCTGCTCTCCAGCCCCTCACATTCCTATTCTTAGCATTTCTATCCCAGTTCATTTGTGTTATGCCTATAAAGATATCAGAAGGTACAGTTCTAACTAGTGACTTTATTATATACATGTAGTTGTCTGTTTCTTTTATTGTAACAAGGAATAAAGGAACCTTACAGTTAAAAAAAGTAATTGGTCATCTTTCATGAGTTCACATGTATTTTCTGAGAATTTTGTATGATGGTGTTTAGGAGAGTGGATATCATGGGAAGCAAACTTCACAAGCTACTATCATAGAGAGAATATGGTAGTTTCATTCACCTCTATCACCTGAAAAATCATGGTAGTTTGAATAGATTAATAATTCCTTAATACATATTTCCTCAAAAATGAAAATATGAAAAACATTGTTAAATTATTAATGAAAAGAATATAAATAAAGCCTCTGGGGAAAAAGTAAAGCCCAATATATTTTGTTTTCTTTTTTTTGAGTGGAGAGGCATTCCTAGCGATGCTTGATGGCAGGGGAAAGGCTACTCCAACTTGCCTAATGTAGTGTTGGGGATGGAACACAGGGCTTCCACTTACCAACATGCTATCTAGTTCTTGAGCTATCTTCCTGTCAAATATCAATAACTTTTAATGATTTGTGTTTTAATTTATTAAGAAATAATATAAATATACAACAAGCAAAATAACCACAATTACAACAGAATCTTATATGATATTATAGAGTGATAAATCTAGAAAGATTTTCCAGGGAATAATTTGGAGAAAAGGAAGTAGTTTAATAAGAAGTCCTGTGATGAAAGATGGGGCACATTTTAGAGACTGGAACCAGAACAGTAAAGCTGAAGAACATCCAACATGAGCTGGGAAGCATGTTCTCTTATGAAGAGGTAAAATCATGTGCCTTACAGAGGTTCTTATGTTATATTAGAGGACTATGATTAGAGAATGATCTTTTAAAGGGTAGAAGAGTGAAATAAAAGATATTTTGAAACTATAAAGTGAAAATTTCCTAAACAGAAGAAATATAAAAGTAATACAAAGCTTCAAAGATGATTTTCCATAGGACAGGCCCAACATAAAGGTAAAAGTCACAGATCCAAGAAACTGGCATCATTTCTATTCTAATATTTTCTCTTTTATTATGTGCCTATTTCTTCTTTCTCCCTTTCCCATTTCTACCCTTCCATTAGACAACAGTAAAGAAATAAAGAACACTGTAATATATAACATAGACTGGATGCTATTGTAAGATGGACTGGATACTATATTTATAGACACTATACCTTGCAGATCTCTTGGATCCTATGACCACACACAGTGAGATTTGGTCAGTACTAACTAGATTATTGGAGGGGAAAACTATTCAGACTTTTAAAAGATAAAAAAAAAGAGGAGGCAGAATCAGAGACAGGGAGAGATAGAGGGAGAGGAAGAGAGATGAATAAAACATTTTTTTTTACTTTCTCCAAAGTTCTATAGTCAAGAAACTTACTTATGAGCAAGAAGGCAAGGTAAAAATATAAAAATCGGTTGTTTGGATATATGGGGGTAATAAAATTCATAAATAGGATTTTCCAAGTAAAAGTCACAATGTTACAATAGGTGGAAAGCAGGGACTAGACTTCAAAAGATAATTCAAGACAATTCATAATATTTTTTTTTTTTTTTTGGGGGGTGTCTTTGGGTCACACCCGGTGATGTTCAGGGGTTACTCCTGGCTATGGACTCAGAAATCACTCCTGGCTTGGGGGACCATATGGGACACTGGGATTGAACCAAGATCTGTCCTGGATAGGCCAGATAAAAGACAAATGCCCTACCGCTATGCTATTGTTATGGCCCCTATTCTTTTTCTTATACATTTTTATTCTCAAATGATTGACTGAGAAAGACCACCTATGCCAGAGAGATAGCGCAGTGGGCAGGACATTTTCTTTGCATGCAGCCAACTCTAATTCTATCTCTAACCATATATGGTTCTCTGACCCATGCTAAAAGTGATCCTAACACAAAGACAGGAGGACATTCTAAGCACCACTGATTTTGGTCCCCAAACCAAACAAAAATATTTAGATCCAACATGACAAGTTTTAACAGGACCAATAAAGTTTTAACAGGACTATTGGATCAGTCAGAGATGGGACAGGTACAACCTAGTTTCTGTATGAAGAAATCAGTATAAGATACTGATGAACATGCTTTGTATGAGTCAAAGGCGTGTTAAGACTGTCCAATAAAGGTAAAGAGATCATGTGCTACCATATCAACAAATAAGGGGAAAGAAGGTGGGAACCACCCACCTGCCTATATTGGGAGGCCAGAACAGGGAGAATATTTGCATTGTTAATCTTATTTACTACAAGTGAGAAAGGGCACTGAGAGTGAAAAGAGGTTTTGTGGGTAATAACCAAGAACAATCTCAAAATACCTGTCAGACAGATGACGAAGGAGAAGATCTTCACCTAAAAATAAAGCCATGGAAGTCTACGAGCTTATTCATAATGCTGCCATGTGGGAGATGATTTTAGCCACTGTGATTTCCCCAAACTAAGAGGGTAGATTGATCAGATCCCATTAAGTGTTGGCAATGGTCACATTAGGCATAATCTTGCAAACTGGAAATTCTGAAGAGTGGGACCCATTTCCCCACAGGTATACAAACTGGAAATCAAACACAAGAAAAAACAGTAGGTGCCTTGAGTCTTGAGGTGATATATGTCACAGCCAAAATCAACATATTCCACAGATTTCATAATGAGCGAGGACAGTGAGAAAGATGTGCAACACCGCATTTACAGAGAGTTAACTGGAAGAATTCAAGTTGAACACTACACAAATATCTTCCGAGTGAAGAGGCTCCTGAGACACTGTTGCAGGCACCTAATAGGTATCTAGCTAGGACCAGGGCCAAGATAGTCTTGGCTTTATATTGACTAAGTCATCCTAAGGTTACCTAAGGTAGGCTTAGAATTAAGAACAGTACCTGTTCTCCAGATACCATTTCCATAGACCAGACTTGAGCACAATCTTAACAATATAACATCAAAAACATCTTTTGACTATGAGAAGAGAAAAAAGAAAACTTTTGCAAAGTCCCAGTCCTGTAGTCTTTGAAGCTTATGGCACTTTTGTCATACCCCAGTTTGATTCTGTTTGTTTTCTTTGGATCACTCCACCCTGCTGTGGGAAAATTAACTTTCTGGCACATTCATGAGTATACAGCCATGTATGAACATCCACCCCCAGCAACATCTCCTTGGAAGCCCCACTAAGGCTTCAGGTTAAAAGAAGAGCTTAAAGTCTAATTAGAGTCTAATGAGCTGTACTAATTGAGGTGATTATTGCAAATTGGTTAAAATTCTATGAGTCTGCCTCTAATGGAACCCTCCAGTTGATGTTTACTCTGGCTCTACCCCCCCAGTAGATTTGCAAGACAAGTGCAGTATCTGTGTCTTGTCTTCTCTAACCTCAGTGAAGATGGGGGATAATATTACAGGACGCTGGAGTCACAAGTATTAGTCATCTTTTGAGGCTTTACTAAAATCATTCAGCTCTTGATACCAAAACTGATCCTGAAACCAATGAGTGGTTTCTCAAGAAAGAAGCATCTACCATTTGTCTGGCACTTGAGCTGAGCTATGTGTGTCTAGAATTTGGAACACACTCCTATAGATATTTGCCTAATTGATCAGTATTTATGAATCAATATTGGCATTCTGGGCTGGGGAGGCAGAGTTTAGGGAAAAAATAAGGACAATTGGGCAGGGGGAAGTAAAATGTACAACTTATTTTCCCATTTAGATACCGAAACTTTCACAATGAGATTTGGGATCTTTCATTGACCATAATAGTAACCACAAGGGAAGTTTTTAATATAAGTTTTATAAAGATAATTGCAAGTTATACAAGTCTGATGGATTTGTAAGCAGGATAGGCCATTATCAATTAGTAATTTTGGTTTGCTATATGAATAGACACTCTTTATTTAATAATAGGCTAATGGCAAAAATATAAATCTAATAAAATATAAATTTAATAGTAAAAATATAAAAATATATTTTGAACTAAACATAATTTTGAAGTTACAAATGAAAATAAAGTATCTACCTCTATAATCCTTATACTTACAGGAAACACTTGATAGCAACTTCACGTAATGAAGGCTTCTATAAGTGCTATCATTTTAGGTTGAGTTTCATAGATGAAGACTACCCTCTTCAAATGAGTTTATTATCATCCAGTAAGTTCAGTCTCTACTTCTTGTACTGCTTAGAAATAGGTATTTGGCAAATGTATAGAACTTGGTTCTGCAATCTCTCAGGTCTTCCCAGAGGTGGTTCATTTATTGTGCTTTTCTCCTCTTTTGGAACACTTGCTACAATTCCAAGGAAATGGAACAAATTACATTAATCATCCTGTTTCATAGAAATATACCCCCTCTAAGGGAGAGAGAGACACATAGAATAGACCCACTCATCTATAGGTTTTAAGAAAAACAAACAGCATCTTGCAATAATGCCCTAGAAGTGGGGGAAAGAGGAATATTGTGGAAGAAATATGACAGTTGTCTTTAAATTTAAAACTCTAATAAGCAGGAAGTAGGAAGATTGAGTACTGGCTCCTTAGCCATTCAGCCATACTGACATGATTAAATTAAAGAATTTATAGGGCCTGACTGATAATACAACTGGTAAAGAGTTTGCCTTACATGAGGCCAACCCAGGGTTCTATACTGGCATCCACATGGTTCCCCCCAAGCCTTCCAGGAATAATTTCTGAGAACAGAGGCAGGAGTCACCCCTAAGTGATGCCAGATGTGGCCCAAAAATAAAAATTAAAGGGGTCGGAGCAGTGGCACAAATGGTAGGGTGCTTGCCCTTGCAAGCTCTAACCTAGGTTGGACCTGTGGTTCAATCCCCTGGCCATCCCATATGGTCCCCAAGCCAGGAGCGATTTCTGACCACATAGCCAGGAATAACCCTGAGCATCACGGGTATGGCCCAAAAAAAAAACCAAAAATAAATAAAATAATAAACCAATAAAGAATTAAAATAAAGAATTTATTTATTAATTTTTTTAAATAACTGAATCAAGAAGATAAAGGTCTCAACTTTTTCTAGAACTACAGTATGAAGAATTAAAAACAATAAAAGTTTATAGAAAAGCACTGAAGAAGTGCTCATCAGGAATAGAAATAGATAACTCTATCAGTAGGGATGTTGTTTCAAAGAACAAAGCCTGGGCTCTAATCCTTGGCAGGTTTGACATCCAAGCACCATATTGGGTTAGCCTGCCTATACAATGACTCAATATTAGAATTAATTTTAAAGCATTTAGTATTAATTTTAAAGAAACTAAAGAAATAAAAAGTTAATGACATTTAAATTGTTTAAAAAAATTTTTTTGCATTCCATTGACAAAAATACCTGAAAGGTAAGAATTAGTACTATTTTGTTTGAGAAATGGAGTGAAGTCTGAAGAGTTACAAAGAAAGGGTTTTCTGTCTACAATTCTGGGAGGTCTTTGTCCTACTGAACCTTATGGCTGTGTAATAGTCTGAAATGAACTTTAGAGTACAGGTCAGACAAGGGAGACTGTGTAGCCATAAACTGAGAGAGACACACAGGGGTTTCAATGTTGGAGTGGCTTCTCTCAAGGCTTTGGAACAGTTGCAGTCAAAAAAAAATCACCTTTACAAAATATATATTTAAAAATTATTACTTTTAGTGCACATGTGCTCCTGAACCCAATGAACATGGTTTCTATATGCACAAGCCACAGACATCTCCCTTCTTTAGATATATACTTTCTTATGTTCATGCTGAGTTGTGTAAACAGGACTCCCTCCACCTTTGGAGAAGCCTGACTTTTCTCTTAAAATTTTACCTTCTCCCTTTTTTATCCTCTTCTTCCCCCTTCCTCATAAATTCCAATATAAACCCTGTTTTTACTTTAAATTTACTATATTTAGTATCTTAGTACTATTCAGGCAATCATTCAGAACAAAGTCACTTATTGGCTTCTTAATATGGCTTAATATGCAGCTAACTGTGCAATTATAGAGAGCATTGCTGATTCTCTCAATTTTAAAATTTATTTCTACATATCACAAGCGAAATACACTCTTCAAGAAATAATAAATTTAAATAAAACAACTTTCATTACATTCAATCACACGTGCAAATTTCAATTCTATCTCATGAATAAAGAAACAGCATGTTTGGTCAGTTCTCTTTAGGCTATAGAGTACTTCTCAGCCATAACATAGCAGCCAAACTTTTAAACAACTTTTAACTTTAAATGGCGAGTATTGTTCTTACTTTAATAGTCAGGTACTCAAAATATTACTTAGGTACAATTAAATAAAACTTTTATTTGTTGATTCCACATTTGTTGCTTCTCTCATTATAATGGAGCTATGATGGACGGAGGATGTGAACACTCTGTAAGCTCACCATGAATACCTGCAAATACATAACTCTCAGAGCAAGTTCCTATAACTCCTACCTCTTAAGTTCCCATAAGACAGGTTCTATAGAGTTCAGTGGGCTCCTGATATCTGACTCAGAGAGACTCATCTTGATTTCTTAATGATAGATGAACAGGTAGAACACAGCAGAAAGAAACAATAAAATGGCTGCACACCAGAGACCTCAATTCCTAGCAATGATGGAAAAAGACTGAAGAGATGTCTCAGAAGACCCAAAGGGGACTGTTATCTTTGAAAATTTGCAAGGTCCACGTCTTAGGCTCATAAATTCTTCCTATCAGGGCCACAGATTTGACAGGATCCAGAGCACTGACTCATTCTTACAGTGTTCATAGGGACATTTACTCAAACAAGCTGCCAAATCTTCTCATTCACAGCGAAGAAACTCATTGTCAATGGGATGGAATAACCAAACCCATTGTCAATGGAGACAAAACCCATTGTCAATGGGATGGATGACCAAATGCGAACAGGCTTCCACAAGAGCTAAGTGACAGGCAAACTCTTGTGTAGGCCTAACCCAGTCTGGGAATTTAATCAGGAAATTGATTTTTAACCTCTTTATTGATTGAGGTACTGTGATTTACAACAGTTAATGATGGTTTCCCATATACATAATTTCAACACTGAACCTATCAACCAGGGTACCCACCTCCCTCTCTCAAGGTCCTTGATTCTCCTCCCTTTCAAGCTCCCGTACACATATACACACATACACACATAGTTATGTAGATCAGTTCTTCTGTTCATTTGCTTTGACCCTGGGTTACTATTGTGTTGTAACCAAGGGTCAAAGCTGGTCTAAAAACCCCAAATCATCCAATTTTCTGTAACATGGATGGAACTAAAGGATATCAAGCTGAATGAAGTCAGTCACATAGAAAGGGATAGATATAGAATAATCTCCCTCATACAAGATACATCCAAATTCCTTAATGCTAGCAGACCAGAATAACAGAATACAACACTTTTGACTCTCTATGGGTCAGACCCCCTTAGGTAGGAGGAAACAGAGTCACCATCATGTGAGCTCTGCAGAGGTAGGTAAGCCAAGTTGTCCTCTGTGACTCCCTGCTAGACTCTTCCATTTGTTACCAAGTTATCTGACAGATTCCTTCCAAAGCACATTTCTAAATGTCAAGTGTTGTTGGTAGCCAGAGGCTAATTTCTGCCCTGTGAGTCATTATAATTCTTTTAAAAGATTTCACCCTACTAAACACTAAAACAGTGGATGTTGATTTCTGCATCCCATTCTCAGAGGGCAATCTGAGTCCCTTATTTCCAAGTTTGTGGTGAGAACACAGTCATCCCTGTCACCCTATGTGAGGACAATCTGACTCATTTATTCAAGATTTTTCATATTAAAATAAGCTTAAAAATTTCTTACACAAAACCAATACAAGCATGATACTGGAAAACATACAAAAATACCTATGTGTATATATTTAAGTTACCTGTAGATAACTACTCATAATTTTGGGAACATCCTACATGTTCTTTTATAAACACATTAGGTACTGCTTAGTGTTTAACCTCCTTTGTGTTTGGGGTTGCTTCCTGCAGTGCTCAGAGTATACAGTGTTGGAAATTAAACACAGATTTTAGGATGCAAAACATGTGTGGCCAGCCCATTAAGCTATCTCTCCAATTCCTAAAAAACACATTTTAATAAAATAATATTTTGAAGCTGCTTTCTTGCTCATGCCATCAGGAACAATTTTTGTTTGTGTTTTGTGTTTTCTTTTTTGAGGGGAATTATTACTGAGATGCTCAGAGAGACTAAAATAACAAATGCATAATATCTCACTAATTTTATATCCTTACATGTCAAGTATAATATTCTAGAAATAATCAATTATTTAGAACATTCTTCCAGTGAATTTTAACTGCTCTTTTAGTGTACATAGTAGAAAATTCTAAGTTTTACATGTGTCTCAAATTACATTTCTACTGAATAGCAATAACATAACCTAATTATATGACTTAGTGATGAGTCATAACCCACAGTTTGGGAAACACTGCTATCACGGACAGTTGCTTCCCCTAAAAAAATCATCAAAATGATATATTTGACTATAAGTCATTTCACTATACATGTGCTTATCAAATCAAGTTGCTAACCTTATATGTCAACCATTTCTATTTTAAAATATTGAAAAAGAGACAAGTTACATTTGATCACACTAAACTTGACTGTATATTATTTATTCATAAATTCTCACCTGAAACACCGTCATGTTTTTTCTAGTTCAAAACCCATTTCTATGTATGGTATAAAAAGAAACAAATGGGAGCCAAGGAGATAGTACAGAGTTAAGGAATACCTTGCATACTGCCAATCCTGGTTCAGACCCCAGAACTGTATATGGTTTCTAAGTCCTGCCAGGAGTAATCCTTAAGTGCAGACCAGGAGTAATCCCTGAGCACAGAGCCAAGAGTAGGAAAAAAGCCTTGAGCACTGCTAAGTGTGGCACAAAAAGAAAACATATGTAGAAACAAATGATTCATGGAACACGTGCATCTAATATCTTATATGGTCCCTGCTGACCTATGCACTATGCATGGCAATATTATCAAGTATTTGGCAAGCATGAATACATTCATCTTATTAATAAATGCATTAATCTTATTAATCCTCTTCTTAACCACTTAACTTTTCATTTTTAGTACTAAAGCTTTTATGAATTATATAAGTAGTACAGGTTCATGTAACTCAAATAACAATGCAAAGATATATAGGTCATGACCACATAGCCACAGATTTGGTAACAATACTCTCTAGCAGATGTGGCCAGATTCCTCTCTTCACTATAAGGTCTCCAGGGACTTGGACCAATTTGGTTTTTAAATACAAAATAAAATGAAGTTACTTCTGGGCCAGAGTGATAATACAGTGGGTAGCACACTTGTCTCAAACATAACTGCTCTGAGTTTGATTCTCTGCATACCATATGATCCCCCCAAGCCCTGCTAGGAGTGATCCCTAAAGTACAAAGCTAGTGAAACCCTGAGCACTGCTAGGTGCGATACCCAAAACAAGAAAACAAATAAGAGTATTCCTTTATATGTGCTCTGTAATTCACTTGTTAAATTTTATTCCTTCTGTCATTGCTACACATTATATAATTTTTTCCATTTGTGTGTCTTATAAATTCTCACAAAGTAAACTATTGTTTATCAGCTAAATGATATGATAAAAATTAAGTGTGACTGTGTATCATCCCTCTAAGTTCCAAAGCTCCAGAAGCTCTTATTCAGTTTATTTTTGTATAGGAAGTCATTTAGTAAAGGTTGGCTGAATATAGACTCTGGAAACAACTCAGGTGCCTAAGAACAGATGAGTGGATAAAGAAACTATGCTACATCTACACAATGGAATATTATGCAGCATGGTTTCATGTGCTTAAGTTGGTCATCCTCTCACAGTTGTGCTTCTATATGAGAGAAGAGGAAGGAGATGAATATAGGTCTGTACTCTAAGTGAGAACTAACTAAAAGGGGAGGCAGGATATTAGGTATAGAATAGAGCATTGAGTATTGGACATAGAAAGGGTAAAAGAACTGGCACAGGGAAATCCATAAATAAATCTCTAAAATAAAGAAAGAGGGAGAGAGACATACGGGTTTCATATGATAAGTTTCTCATTCTTTTACCTTTTTCTGACTTCAATATTCATATCTGTGAACAAAAGAAATGAGCCACAGAATCATTACCATCATCATCAATCCCACCAAGGTGCAGGGGTGGCTAAGAAAATGGCTGAAAAAGAGCAGGTCACTTTCCTGTGGTGAAAGTAGGTTTAAGTGGGGTATAGGACAAAGTCTCACAGCATCCTTCGCTAGAGTCTGTGTGAGGAGAGAACAGTGTACAATCAAATGAGACTTTGATAGCAAAGGTGGCCAAATTCGGAAGCAGAAGGATTCAAGAAAGAGGCCATATTGACTCAGAATATAACAGAGAAGATACTCAGTGTGCTCAAGAATGGAAAAGGGAAAGAATGATGGAAAATTCAGTTTAGTCTCAGAAGATATGCTATTCTAAAAAATGAAAGAAAGAAAACACAGCACTGCCAGGAACAGATCCTAAAGCAGAGATGGGATACTCCACTGGAGTACTGAGATCATAGAATGATACCAAGATCCTTCATTTTCTCCACATAGGCAAATAATCAGACTCTCCAGCTCTCTTTGTCTGAAGAGGGAGCTGCAATGCTCCAAACAACTCTGTTCCTTCCTTGATGTTTAAAATGAGGTAGCCACAGAAGGTGACCCTGACCTTATTTATGAGTCAGTCAGCTCCTTCAGGTCACCATACACTTGTGAACATACCCTCCTGTCAGTCTGGGTTATAGTTTGCCTTTGGATTGACAGGACAGAGAGAAACTATAAGGGGATGAACGAAGGTGTACATGCTTCAGAAAATCCCTTACTACCCCCAATGGATGATAGTTCAATTACAACAGAGAAAAGGTTACAAAAAAATCACAGATCCTTTAAAAAAAACTATCTGGAGCTGGACAGAGTGATAATACCATGGAGAAGGTGCTTGCCTTGCACGCGGCTGACCTAGGTTAGATCCCCAACACCCATAGTTCCCTGAGCCTCACTAGGAGTGATATCTGAGCACAGCGCCAGAAATAAGCCCTGAGAACTACTGTATATGGCCAACAAACCAAGAAACCGACAGGGAAAATTTCTGGCATTTGAGTGCCCAAGACTAACACATAGGAAATATCTTTTGGTAAACAGGTAAGAGGGTGAAAAAGTAAAGCAAGTGTTCAGATGGTTTTGGCTCCCGCGTTCTATCATTAATCATTTTCCTAGAACTAGAGGATAGTTTCCTCGCTGTAAAAGGAAAAGAGAAACAGATCCCTTTGACCAATGTGCTACCCAGATGTTCACCAGATCCTAATATTGTCCACCTCACCCTAATTTGATTTGGAAATGTCAAAACTAAGATGACAATTGGAAGAAGTGGTTCTTGAGACAGTGTCACCCATCACTTCCCAGAAGTTGCTAAAGTAACCTTTTGTGTTAGGGAAGGGGGTTACACGATGCCCCAAGGGTTTTCCAGAGCAGCATCCAATCATATTTTGACAGAAATCCTGGAAGCATCTGGTGGACTAACTCCTGCATCAGGCCTGAGTTAGATTGCCTTGTAAAATGAGATGAGTGGCTTATGGGAGGCCAATTACCTGTCGGAGGGGCCCCAATATGGAAGGCCTTGACACATTCCAGACTCTCCTGGCTTCCTACTGCATCATGGATTCTTGAATTTATTGCCATAAGGGAGAATTAAGTTGCACATTCAGTGGAAATAATTATTACAAGCTCCAAATCAGAAGAGCAAAAATGACACCCCAAAATTGTGAGCTTCAAAATAATATATCTCTTTAAAAAGTATGAATTATATTATCTTTTACCATACATTCCCAAAGCCTGAGACTGTAGATATTCATAAATATTGTTTTCCTTTAATGTATCTCACCTTTTAAAAGCCTATATAAGTGTTTATAAATTAAAGTCCATCACCTTAAATAAAAGTTGAACATCCTTGACCACATGGAGACAAGAGTCATGAAAAATTGCAGTGATCAGAGGAATTATGATATTCATTTCAAAAAGAGGGCTGTGTATAAAAAAGTTTAAACCTGGGAGTAGTTTTTATTTTGTTTATAAACAAATAAATAAATGAAATTATTTAGAAAGTAATGGAGGGGCCAGAGCGATAGCACAGCAGTAGGGTGTTTGCCTTGCATGCAACTGACCCAGGATGGACCTGTGGGTTCGATACCCGGTGTCCTATATGGTCCCCGAAGCCAGGAGCAATTTCTTTTTTTTTTTTATTTTTATTTTGACCATACTGGCTTACATATCTTTCACAGTAGTATTTTAGGTACATATTATCATTGAATCAGGGGATTTACCATCACCAAATTTGTTCTCCCTCCACCCCCATTCTCTTCCTGCAGCCCATATCCCCAACCCTTATCCCCGGGCTGCTAGAGTAAGTGGTCCCCTCTGTGTCTGGCTTACTACTAGTGATCAGATGTCTGGTACCCTCCCTTGTTTTCCCCTCTAATTGAGAGGCGGAGCTAGATGGTTCGAGTTATGTGGTTTTGTTTGAAGGAAAGAAAAGCAATAGAATGGGGTAAACAATCAAACAAGCTGAAAATGGGTGGAGTTCTAGAGGCTTTCAACCTTAGTTTGAGAGAGGACAGGAAAAAAATAATTGAACCACAGCAACAATACAGAAAGAAATATCAAATAAAATATCCAGTGAGCACTACAGCAATAAAGACAAGCACCACACAATAATCTTGGTCCTGAAATCAAACCATTCCGAAATGCAAAAAGAAGAAGAAAGATAATATAAAATAAAATAAAATTGGAGACATCAACTTCAATATCTACACCAAAATAAATAAATCAAAAAAATTAATAAATAAATATATAAGTGGATAAAAGGATTATTTTGTACCTTTTTTCCCCCTGCATAGGCAAAGTAACTAATGGGGACATTATAGAGTGAATTCCCTTGGCCTAGGAGATACAGGGTTTCTCCACTCTTGAAGTATACTGTCATGGGATTAACTATGGACTCCTTGCATACCAGGAGCAATTTCTGAGAGCATAGCCAGGTGTAACTCCTGAGCATCACCAGGTGTGCTCCCCCCCCCAAAAAAAAAATAGAAAGAAAGTAATGGAGTGGTGATATGGACATTCTGACTCTAAAAAGTAATCCTTTCCTTTGCTATTTAGGAAACTGGAGAATTTTTAAAGGGAATATGCCTGACACTGTTTAAGTCAACAGAACTTAGCATAGATACCTCACTATAATGACCTCAGGTGTAACCAGCAGTATAATTCTTCACTTTGAAAAAGTGATCATCTCAAAGACAGTAATAATCAGACACTGATATTAAGTAGTAAGTTTTATAGTGATTTTTCAAATGATGTCATAAAAGTTAATTTTAGATTCCAGAGCAATAGTTTAATAATTTTTAAGTAGCTGACCCAGGTTCAAGTTCAGGATTACAGAGGGGAGGGTACCCTGAGTCTGCCAAGAGCAAGCCCTGAGCGCCACTGAGTGTACCTTTCCCCAAAATTAATGATATCAGCAGAAAAGTTGATTCATGTGACTACCTCAAATGAATAAGAAATAAGCCCCAATTTTCCTTCCCTCCATTTAGAAATCTGATCTTATATATTTACAGTTACTTTTCTCCTTAATCATAAAACCACTATGATTTCCAAATAATTACATGAGTCCTTAAATGTTTTGAAAATGAGCGAAAAACACAGGTAGCATTAAAAAAACTGGTAAATAAGTGAGCAAAGAAGGAGCCACTTTACAATTTGCAAACAGTGGTGTGTTTGTGTGTGCATGTGTGTGTGTGTGTGAGTGTGTGTCCAAGAGTTCTGTAGGCCAGCAAGCATGTAAGCATCTGTTCATTTACAGGGAAACTTTCAACTCCTCAGAACAGTAGGTTATTACTGGGGAAAATACAAAGGTGAATAAATTACAGATCTAGATGTTAAAAGGGAAAAAAGAAATAAATAGGAAACTATACAAGGCAGCCAGTAGTCAGAAAGATAGAGTGGCAAAAGAGGTACTGACATTACCAAATGAGGGAGGTCAGAGGCAGGGGTCACATATGGATGAAGTGGTGTAGAGATGGAGGTGAGGAATGTTTATAATTTTCCAAACATCTCCATCTCCTCATGAATACAATCATATGAGGGGTTCTCATGGAATTGAAAACTTTAAGCAGAATTCTGTGAGACTGGTAAAACCAGGATAGAGATAACAACAGAAGAATTTTCAGGCACAGAAAATAGCTTGAGACAATGCAAGGAGGTGATTATTTATAGCTTTCTAGATCTTTTCTAACCACAAAAACCAAAGCCTAAAGAATCTGTCAGCACATTTAAAGATTACTGACTAAATCTTGAAAATTTATAGGCAATTGACACAGGAGTGTTGAGTAATCCCTTTGATATTATCACTGACACTCAGGATCTTACATGGAGAGTAGAGGCAAATGGCTTAATAATTTGAATAATTTTTATTCTCTTGATTATTTTAATTCTGAATTTGAAAATTTTTGACTACCTTAGTATGTTTATAAATAGCCTTTCACAGCACAGGGAGGCCTTCCTTCAAAATAAAGATATTAGAGGGTCAAGAAAGTAAATTTTTAGTAAAAAAATAACTGAGAAATTTATTTAATATATCTGGAAATAATGTTTACAGCATTTAGAATTTGGTCACAAGTTCAAACCACATTTCACTTGGATAACTTTCAGTTGCAAAAATACTTACTGCAAGGTTTCAGAGTTGACTTTCCTGGAATGGGAGTTTTTTCTCTTACCACCTGAGTGCATTGAAACTGTTAAATAAAAGAGTTAATAAAGTAAAAATGTCTTAATATTTTAAGTTGAGCATGGATAATATATACTGATAGATAAAAAGTCTGGCTGAATTAGTACTCAGAAAATAGTTTTTTCTTAAGGTTGAGGTATGAACAGCAATTAGGGACAAGTGATGAATGCCTCCAGAATCAAAACCCATACTTCCTACCTTTAATTACGGTTAAAGTCTAATTGCATGCTGGCTTTTTTAGGCAATTTCTGTGACTGAAGCATCAAAAGTCATCATTGTTCTCGTGGATTATGGAAAATGTGAAAGAAAAATTGAAACTTGGAAAAAAATACGCATGACAAATGCAACGTATCTCCTGAATCCTATACATCATAATTTTGTATCTCATTCACATATGTCAAATTAATTCAAATGAATGCTTTCAAGTAGAGCAATAAATCACAAACCTCATTAAATAGCAATAGATTATATCGCCTTAGTTACTTAAAATTCATCATTGGCAATAGTCCAAAATTGAACCACAGAATAACCAGAGCAGATTTGGAAGAAAAGGTTAAATGACTTGATTGATAAATTAAAAGGTGGAAAGATGGTAGTTGAATGCTCAACTCACCCTATTTGCAGGGGATTTCTTGGTTTTACCATTCCAAATCCTGGGACCCAGGAGTTCCTTCAATCCCAGACAAATTATAATGCTTTTCATCCCATAGGATGAGAATTCTAGATGAAAATTTTTATCTGTTAAGATACTAGACTTGAGGCCAGAGTGATAGTGCTGCTGTAGGGCGTTTGCCTTGCATGCAGCTGATCCAGGAAGGACCTGCATTCAATCCCCAATGTCCCATATGGTCCCTCAAGTCAGGAGCGATTTCTGAGTGTATAGCAAGGAGGAAACACCTGAGAGTCACCGGATGTGGCCCAAAAGCCAAAAACAAACAAACAAACAAAAACAAATAAAAAAGATACTAGCCTTATGGCCCTAACTCTTCCTTCCCTAGATCCAATTCTTATACAACAATCACTATTGATGCTGTGCTATAGAGACACAGCAGAGCAGCTAATTCCACAGTCTCTGGACAGGGACAACTCACCTCAGAAGAAGACACACCCTCAGGTAAGGATGCCAGAGGGGATCAAAGGTCCCAGGCAGAAGCAAGCAGAGCAAAGGCCCAAGATGGATACTGTGCTTCAGAGGCACAGAAGAGCAACTAATTTACAGTCTCTCTCTTCCCTGTTTTATGGTAAAAACGTATCTGATATTCTCGTTTAATCCCGATGAATCCAAATGGAGACACTGACAGTATCTCTCCTTGCAGAGACAGAGTCTACCAACATTCAATATCCTTCACAAAATTACAATGAGTGATTAATAAATCAGGGACATCAGCATAACATGGTTGAATTTTAATTTTATTTTTCTTCACAGCCTCATGTGAACTGCTTCCAAGTAAATTCAGTATCCTAAGTTATAATCCTCTTTGAATATTATAAATTTATTTTCCAAACTGTTTTATGAAACTTTTCAAAAATATGTAGAAAGTAAAAGGCACATCATGAATATGTTATTTTCACCACTTAGATTCCACAGTTGAATATAATTACTTTATTATAAATATAACTATCTATCCTTCTCTCTTCATTTAATTATATTATTTCTGATAAATTTCAAGAAAAATTATATATGTAAATATATCAGTATGTTTTATCTTTAAAAACTTCAACAAGTTTGGTGAAAAGGGGTGTTCATTTTATGACTGAACCCAGCTACAATCATGTTTGTAATCACGGTGTTTAAATAAAGATATTATTTAAAAAAAATAAACTTCCAGTGTCCAAATGGTAAAACATAAAATAAAATAAAATTTTATACATTGAAAAAATTCAACAAGCGGGGCCGGGCGGTGGCGCTCGAGGTAAGGTGCCTGCCTTACCTGCGCTAGCCTAGGAGACGGACCGCGGTTCGATCCCCGGCGTCCCATATGGTCCCCCAAGCCAGGAGCAACTTCTGAGCGCATAGCCAGGAGTAACCCCTGAGCGTCACCGGGTGTGGCCCAAAAACAAAAAAAAAAAAAAAAAAAAAAAAAAAAAAAAAAAAAAAAAAAAAAATTCAACAAGCACACAATTAACTGAGATTCTACCATCACATATTATGAAGAACACAGATCTTAAATATACACTTTAAAGAAATTGACAGATGTCCCTGCATAACGAAAGTCAGTATAATTATAGAACAGCTACATTAATGCAGAAAACACCACTTTATCCTTTCCAACCAAGTTTTCAAACATAATCACTATCCTAATATTTTTTCACCCAAACAAGTCTATTTTATAACTTTAAGAATAACATAGGATGAATTCTTATGAAAGCACATTCCCTCAATATAGACATGCAGCATAATTGAAATTTATCCATATAAGTAAAAGGATAAGTTATTTCCTTTTCATTGGGGGGGGGGGGGGCTGTCCACACCTGGTGGCACTCAGGGGTCACATCTGGCTCTGTGTTCATAAATTACTCCTGCAGACCCAGCGGCCTATACTGGATGCAAGGATTGAACCCGGGTCAGCCACTTGCAAGGCAAAGGTCCTACCTTCTGTGCAATTTTTCGAGCCCCGTTTCATTTCTGATTAATATTCCAATATGAGTTTTTATATTATACCCATTAATAAATAACTGGATAATCTTTTGCTTTGATTATTATAAATGAATCTTCTATTACTGCTTAATTATGTAAGTTGGTGACCTTTTACTTTCATTCTCTGATGTGAATACCAAAGAGTATTGGAGTCACAGTTTCTATGAAAATTACATTTACCTCCTGAGATTGTGTGAGAATTTAATTGGATGTTGCAGTTTCCTCCTTGAAGATGACTTCACTCTCAATGTCATGGAGTATTTTACCTATGTGTTGTTCTATATACCTTATGGTATCAGGTCTGATATCAAGGCCTTTAATCCATTTGGATTTTACCTTTGTACATGGTGTTAACTGGGGGGGTCTATGTTCGCTTTTTTGCAAGTGGCTAACCAGTTCTGCCAGCACCACTTGTTGAAGAGGTTTACCCTGCTCCACTTAGGATTTCTTGATCCTTTGTCAATAATTAGGTGTTTGTATGTCTGGGGAACGTTCTCTGAGAACTGAAGCCTACTCTACTGATCTGAGGATCTGTCTTTATTCCAATACCATGCTGTTTTAATAACTATTGCTTTGTAGTACAGTTTAAAGTTGGGGAAAGTAATGCCTCTATACTCCTTTTCCCTAGGAGTGCTTTAGGTGTTCGAGGTTGTTTATTGTACCAGATAAACTTCATAAGTGGTTGACCCACTTCTTTGAACAAGTGGAAGCAGAGATAAACAGATGGGAATACATTAAGCTGAGAAGCTTCTGCACCTCAAAAGAAATAGTGCCCAGGATACAAGAGCCACCCACTGAGTGGGAGAAACTATTCACCAAATACCCATCAGATAAGGGGCTAATCTCCAAAATATACAAGGCACTGAAAGAACTTTACAAGAAAAAAACATCTAATCCCATCAAAAAATGAGTAGAAGAAATGAACAGACACTATGATAAAAAAAAAAAGAAATACAAATGGCCATAAGGCACATGAAAAATGCTCCTCATCACTAATCATCAGGGAGATGTAAATCAAAACAACGATACCATCTCACACCAAAGAGATTTGCACACATCACAAAGAATGAGAACAATCAGTGTTGGCGGGGATGTAGAGAGAAAGGAACTCTTATCTACTGCTGGTGGGAATGCCATTTAGTCCAACCTCTATGGAAAGCGATATGGAGATCCCTCCAAAAACTGGAAACTGAGCTCCCATTCGACCCAGCTATTCCACTCCTAGGAATATACCCTAGGAACACAAGAATACAATACAAAAACCCCTTCCTCACACCTATATTTATTGCAGAACTATTCACAATAGCCAGGCTCTGGAAACAACCAAGATGCCCTTCAATAGATGAATGGCTAAAGAAACTGTGGTACATACACACAATGGAATATTATGCAGCCATTAGGAGAGATAAAGTCATGAAATTTTCCTATACATGGATGTACATGGAATCTATCATGCTGAGTGAAATAAGTCAGAGGGAGAGAGAGACGCAGAATAGTCTAACTCATCTATGGGTTTTAAGAAAAATAAGTCATTTTTGCAACAATCCTCAGAGACAATGAGAGGAGGGCTGGAACTTCCAGCTCACTTCATAAAGCTCACCACAAAGAGTGGTGAGTGCAGTTATAGAAATAACTACACAGAGAACTACCATAACCATGTGAATGAATGAGTGAACTGGAAAGCCTGTCTAGAGTACAGGTGGGGGTGGGGTGGGATGGAGGGAGATTTGGGACATTGGTGGTGGGAATGTTGCACTGGTGAAGGGGGTTGTTCTTTACATGACTGAAACCTAATCACAATCATATTTGTAATCAAGATGCTTAAATAAAGTTATTATAAATAAAAAAATAATTGTATGATGCACAGAAAGCTCTTGGCCTAGTGCCTGGCATGCAGAAATAACTGTGATGACAGGACCACAATATTGTTATTAAAGATGTTTTCCTGGTTATAAAAACTATGATAATGTAGGGTTATTTTATTGTATATTCATTTCTCAGAATATTTTAAGATTACTCTTTTTCATGAAGCCTCTCAACTATTCTCTCAGTCCTTTTAATAGTTGAAGAAATCGTACCAGACAAAATTTAATTTTTCCCAATTTTAGACAGAATATCAACATCAAAGCAGAAGAGTCTCTTTTTTTCAAATAGATATGTTTTTAATTTCAGGTTCAACCGTTTGTGTCCTTGACTGAGAAGAAAGAGCAACTGCCAAATTTCAATATAAATTTTTATTCAACAGAAAGGTCTTATGCCTTGTGACATAGTAGCACTTGAGCAATATTAGATTTCCTGAATCTCATTTCCCTTTTTTAATTTATAAATTATTTAACTGAATCACTGTGAGATACACAATTATAAAATAGTTTATGGTTGAGTTTTACTCACACATTATCCACCACTAATGTCCCCAGTTTTCCTCCCACACTCCCACCTCTCTGCTTCTATGTCAGATATTTTTAGAGGTATCTCTTATTTTAATAAGTTAATTTATAGCTTTCTCTGAAAAAAAAAGCAAAATTGCTACCAGAAAAGTCTCCCACTTCTCTAAGCACAGATGGCATTAGAATAGAGTCATTTTGATATGATAAAATAACTGGAGATGGAAAACTCTGGAATAAGATTTTTCCAGTTCAATTCCTGGTCTGACAATGAAAGTGTATCATCTGCAACCGATTGATTTATTTTTATGAGTCTTATCTGCTTTATTGGCAAAATATGTATACCAATATCTGTCTCACTAGATTATTTGGAGGATTATAAATGATGAATGCAGAATCTGAAACAAGCAGAACCTCAATAAGTTTCCTTTTGCTGATTCTCCTACAATAGGATTCTCTTTCATTTTTTTCACCCATTTTCTTGAATGAAAAGGCAAAATATCTGTAACAATATTTATTCATACAACAGTGAAAGAAACCCTTCTAAATGCCAGAAATGCACCCATATGTTGGATAGAGTCCCTGGTCTCAAATTTCTCTTGGTCTAAGGAAGAAACAGGTACATAAACAAATTACCAAGAACAGGAGCCTGTGAATTGAGGTAGAAGATACTTGAAGCAACTCTGACACTATTCTAAGAAAGTTTCAGGCATACTTGCCTGACAGTATCAAGTTCTGTGACATTGACACTGATGTACCAGCTATTTTTAGTGAAATAATTAGAACATGTCGAGATAAGTGATATAATAAAATTCTGCACAAAGGGCTTCAAGAGTTCAGTGTTAACTTACCTACTCCCAAAAATTGATTTTCCTTCACAATGTGCAACATAAGCAAATCCACAGTCTCTAACCTCTATGCAAGTTATACTAAAAAAGGAATGTATGACCCAAAGAGAGAGAATTGGAGGGAACTGTGGAAGAAGAGTGCAAAAGTAAGGAAGAAAAGCAAAAGTAATAATAGAAGAGGCAAAAGGAAAGGTAAAATAATGATGAGGACAAAGAGAGAGAGAGACAGAGAGAGAGAGAGAGAGAAAGAGAGAAAGAGAGAGAGAGAGAGAGAGAGAGAGAGAGAGAAGATAAGGAAAATGGAATGTGATAACCCACAAAAGGAAGAGATTCTAGACACAATACAAAGACACATTGGGAATCAGCTTTAAAGAAAATTGGCTTCAAAGCCGTAGAGGTATTCCAGCCAGTGTAAACAGATACAAAGGTTTACGTTCAGTATGTGAAAATGTTTGCTGTGCCTGGAATATGGTGTGTTTTCATTAGGTTATAGAAAAGGGGTGTAGAACATTTTCAGAAAGTAAGAATAAAAATAATTGAGACCAAATTGCAAAAGACCTGGTATTACAAGGTAAGAATTTAGTCCTTTCCAACTGTCTATGGAGTACAGTTTGTGAAATTAGTGAAAACTATGTTCTTTTAAAAATATTCTGTAAATGGGGCTGGGCGGTGGCGCTGGAGGTAAGGTGCCTGCCTTGCCTGCGCTAGCCTAGGACGGACCGCGGTTCGATCCCCCGGCATCCCATATGGTCCCCCAAGAAGCCAGGAGCAACTTCTGAGCGCATAGCCAGGAGTAACCCCTGAGCGTCACAGGGTGTGGCCCAAAAACCAAAATATATATATATATATATATATATATATATATATTATATATATATATATAATATATATATATATATTCTGTAAAACAGGGCATATGGTGTAGTTTGGCACCTGAATCCTACTTCTAGAAAGAAGAGCTTGAAATAATAGTTGCTGAAATTGCCATTAGTCCATTTTGGGTACTGTAATAATCAAAGATATATATCTCACCTTTCCTGGTTGGTCTATATCCTGTGTCTGATTGATGCAGAGTTCAAAGATGTGGCCCTATCACTCCAATTCAGAAAAACTCTGAAGTGTTATTATTTTATTTTCACAAATCCCTTCAGCGTCTTCTATATTTCCATTGATGTGCCAGAGTGATAGCAAGTGGGTAGTGTTTGCCTTGTACACAGCCAACCTGGGTTCAATTTCCAGCATCTCATATGGTTCCTTGAGACTGTCAGAGTAATTTCTGAGTACAGAGTCAGGAGTAGCCCCTGAGCACCTCTAATGTGGTCCCAAACAAAACAACAAAACTTTCCTTTTTCTTTTTATAAGCTTGATTGATACTGTTCCTGAGCCTGAGATATCTCTCTCTCTATCTATCTATATGTATATATGTATATATATATATATATATATATATATATATATATATATATATATTCTTACTTAATTCCAACCCCTATTCCTTCCCTTCCACTCTCTATCCTTCTTTTCAGGAGCTGATTCCAAAATGCTCTCTACCACTCTTTTGACAGTGGCCTGTCCACTTTTTTGTCTGCTTCTTAAGAAATTTAACCTGGGACACAGTGGAATGGACTGATACTGAAAGGAGGGGAAGGCTGTTACTGGATTACTCTGTGCAAGATAATCCGTTGCATAGTTACAGACTCTATTCTGCTGCATGTTTCCTGTCACAAAGTTTTACAAACCCTTTATCTCCTGGTTCCTTTCCAGCTTACTAATATGCTCCAATGATCAAATTAATTTTTTACTATTTGGAGGAAGCAGAGAGTCTTCCAGAGACAATTAAACACAATGAGAAGAAAGGTACACTAGTATAGGACAACACAACATGGTAGACTAGATGGAACTGGTACTTCACAAGTGTGAGTATTTATTTATTTATTTATTTATTTATTTATTTATTTATTTATTTATTTATTTATTTATTTATTTATTTATTTATTGGAGGGGTTGGGTCACACCCGGCAGTGCTCAGGGGTTACTCCTGGCTCTACGCTCAGAAATCGCCCCTGGCAGGCACGGGGGACCATATGGGATGCCAGGATTCGAACCACCAATCTTCTTCTTACCTCCATGCTATCTCTCCGGCCCCACAAATGTGAGAATTTAAACAGAGCAGTGGGACAACTCATTTAAGAGCTCTTTCTATTATTTCCTAAAAACCAACAATTTAAGAGAAAATCCCTTTTAAGACTCAAACACTCTGAGTGTTACAGAATATCTTATTGAGGTAATATAGTTATAATGTGTTAATGTTCATTCTTTCGATGTAGAGTTACTGTAGCCAAAATAAAAAAAAGATTAAAGACTCTCTATTACTGTCATTTCCACTACTTCTCCCACCCATTTCTTAGCTCCCTTCACAACACAAGGACTTGATAACTTCAGTTCTGCTGTCTATGCCAAAAGGTTTGATTTCACTGGATGCTGTGCATTTTCTTGTTTTATTTTTTTATGTATGCCTTGTAAAGGTCATTTAACATTTATCCCTTTCCTCTGATTTATTTCTCTTAAATTTCTCTTAACCACATTCTGAGTTTTTTCATTTATGCACATGTAATTTACATAATAAAAAACTCCATGTATAGTTTGGCATCCTTTCTTATTGTTTGAGCCCTTCCTGGCTCTTCACTCAGGGATTACTCCTGAAGGTTCTGGGAGCCTTACCAGGTACCAGAGATGAAAACTACATCAGTTATGTTCAAGGCAAGTGCTTTGTCCACTGTACTATCTTTCTAGCCCCACATCCTATTTGTGAAGGGGATGTACATTATTAGTTCATTTTATAATCCTACATTAAAAAGGGTATTAAACTTTTGGGTCAACAAGGGCTTCTTATATCAGTTTGTGGACTTAAAATTTTATACAAAATATACTAGTTACAAATATATAGAAAGCCATGGTCATATTAGTCAAACTTAAGCTGACTAATCAAATTCTTCTTTATTCAAACATAGAGGCATCAGATATAGATTTATCCTTTCATTATATGTATATATATTATCCTGTTAATCTCAACAATTCAGTTTAATTTTTAAATAAGCACACTGCTGCTCATTTAAAATAATTTTATTACAGTTTAGGTATCAAGGTTATAACAGTGTTAAAGTTTATGGTATCAATGTACAAAGTTAATGTACCCCAACACCAGACCTTCCTCCACTGTTCCTATGTCACCTTTGATTCAATCATCTATTCCTCTCTCCATTCTCTCCACTGCTTGGTAATAAGTTTTTTTAATCCAAAGAACATTCCTATTACCATAAAATCGACTATTTGTGCCCAACCCATTTAAAAAATGATCTAGCCCATGGGCTGGAGCAGTGGTGCAAGGGGTAAGGCATCTGCCTTGCCTGTGCTAGCCTAGGATGGACTGCAGTTCAATCCCCCGGTGTCCCATATGGTCCCCCAAGCCAGGATCCATTTCTGAGTGCATAGCCAGGAGTAACCCCTGAGCATCACCAGGTGTGGCTGAAAAACAAAAATAAAAAACATTTTTTAAAAAAAATGATCCACCCCAAAATAAGTAGCCAAGCACTCAAGTTTTGTGTTTTTCATTTCTATAATGTTGTAGGAGTGTACATTTCTATCTTTATACCATGCATTACACACATACACTTTAGGTTGTATAGTTTTAGAGTTTTATAAAAGTAAAATCTTACTGTCTGTAGTCTTCTAAGTTTTTCTCTATTGCCTGTATGAGCCCACATGCACTTGAATTCAAGATAGATTTATTTCGCCAACTTTAAATCATGAACATCATGGTGTTTGAAGTTACCAGAAGCCCCAGAGAGTCAGCAATCAGTAAACAACCAAACTCTTTCCCTGAGAATAGAAACATTTGCAAATCAGTGTCAGGCTTTCCATAGCATAATTATCTACTATAAACCATTGTTCTTTTCCATATTTCTCACCAGTCCACTTCCCACGGGGGCATGAGGGAATTGTTGCCAGTATCACTATGGGTAAAACATGACTCTTAGAGAGCCAATGTAGCACCATCTGTATCTGGGGCAGGGAGACACAAAACCAATTCAGCACACAGTTCTGTCCTTCTATCCTTTCTACCAAATGATCCTTTTCTGGCTCTGTTACCTCTGGTAGATACCAAGGAGGACATCATTTCATCCTCAAACCATACTCTACAATTCATGCTGACTTGGACACCTGACCTCACCTTTCTCAAATACGTATGTGAAAAGAATGACCCTGGAAAACTACTAGCCACTGAGGTTCTGGAGTTGTCATTTTATTTAGTGTTTTGTCTCTGAGACAATTTTTCCGAGCCTAAAAGGCAGCCCCACATGGAAGAAAGGTCAGAGCAAGAGCCACTTTTCCCTCGTTTCAGCCAGAAAAAATGAGAGTCTGTTCTGTTGGCCCTCCACACATAGTATTTCCACTGCAGCTGCCTCTGGGAATTTCCCTTTCTAAAGAAGACAAAATTAGACCTGCAAGAAGGCTGACTAGCTAGCCATCAAGTACTCTGGATCACAAAATGTCAAATATTTCATTTCAAGAGACTCTGATCTTTTTTTTTTTTTTCTCACATTGCCATCTACAAGGCATAATTAGTGGTGAAGGATCATGAGCACTTTGGCTATGGTGAGGTGCAGTAATTTTGTAAAAAAAATTACATTTTTGGGCACAAATGTAACCGTCTAAACCAAACTATAATAAAATGAAAGCAAACAAAGAAAGTATTGATTTCTCCTTTCTAGATAATGCATCTCCAGTCTTAGGAAGAAATTGTGGTTCTCTATGAGGTATTTGTCCTTCACCTGTGACATTCTTGGGGCATAGCACCTTATCTTTGTCATCTTTAAATATCCTAAAATTATAGTACAGCTCATTATATATTCATAATATTTTCTTCTCCCTATTTGGCAGATAAAAAGATATCCTTTCAAGTTTAATATTCCCAAGTTAGTTCAAAGTCTGGCACAAAGGAGACCCTACATACATGTCTAAATTTTAAATCCTGGTCTACCATAAAAGATAGCCTTGAAGGCCAGCTAGAATATCAGATAAACAAGTTGGAGCTGGGAAGTGAATTCCAAGAGATTATTTATCTGAAAAACTCATGATGGGAGCTTTTGAGATAAAGTTTACAAAATAAAGGTACTAAATACTCCTATTGAGTTTGAGATGTTAGGGTAAGATCATTACTAGGAATCAAAATCAAGAGCAAGCTGATATGCTAGAATAAATTATAGAGGATGATAAACAGGCTAGAAAGTTAGGTTTTTTTTTTTTTTTGGTTTTTTGGACCACACCCATTTGATGCTCAGGGGTTACTCCTGGCTAAGCGCTCAGAAATTGCCCCTAGCTTGGGGGGACCATATGGGATGCCAGAGGATGGAACCGAGGTCCTTCCTTGGCTAGCACTTGCAAGGCAGACACCTTACCTCTAGCGCCACCTCACCACTCCAAAAGTTTTAACCATGAGCCAGTCAGGCTAAGAAAAATCATGTTAATGCAAATATATTGTAACTAAATGCTATCCTAGAGGTACTCAAGGTACCGTACCACTGAAAGTCAGTTGGTTTCTTCCCATAGGGACCTGGCATAATGAAATACTATCTTAGATTCCATCTCAGGTGAATAGGAATTGAGTTTGAATTCTGCCTCTCATTCAAGTATAGGATAAGTTTCAAAAAGCCTTGTGACAATCCTGGATTAACTTTAGAAACTTCTCTGAAGCTGGTGAGATTCAATTGGGGAGAAAAAGAGATGGAGTCAGATCATGACAGTTCTCTCACTTACTCATTCTCTGACCTCAGCATTGTCCTCAGTATAATGAGCATATGAAGTTTTCCTTACAGGGCTCATCATCTACAAAGCTGTAAGTTTAAGAAATAGGGAGATAAAAGACTGCAATTCTACCTGTTGACAGACTGCAAAGGGCTTTGTGATATATGGAAAGCATCTCTGTTCCCAGTCTGTCAAGTCAGGATACAGAGCAGTGTACTTGGCACAAAGTCTCAGGGATTTAAAGGCCTTTGACTGGATAATTTCTGAAAAACCTGGACACTATGTTGAAATTTTCCCAAACTGAGACCATTCTGGTCAGACCTGCTTGGTTCTCATGTTGTTAAAACTAAAGCAAGATCATCAAATTCTGAAAAATTCCCAAGAGTAAGATGCCTGGTCATCAATTTTAGAAAACCAATTTCTGGTTTTTGAGAAATGAAATAAAAAAAATAAAAGGAGAGCAAAAGGAAACCTTAAAGGTTATATAGTCCAACATCTGTTGTATGTTAAATCATGAAAATCCAAAGTGGAAACTAGGCCTAGTCAATATCATAAATATAAGGAGTGGAAGAACTGGAAAATAAAAGCATGTCTCTTAATCTGAAGTACCATGTATAAAAAATATAATTTAAACATAGTTTCATTTATTGAGGGATGGAATGATAAAAATTTGATAAAGTAGGAGAAAATTTTAATTAAAATACTAAGGTAGAAAATACACATAATCGGGCCGGGCGGTGGCGCTAAAGGTAAGGTGCCTGCCTTGCCTGCGCTAACCTTGGACGGACCACGGTTCGATCCCCCGGTGTCCCATATGGTCCCCCAAGCCAGGAGCAACTTCTGAGCACATAGCCAGGAGTAACCCCTGAGCGTTACTGGGTGTGGCCCAAAAACCAAAAAAAAAAAAAAAAAAAAAAGAAAATACACATAATCAAGAAAATAAACTTTAAATGGTTGGTGTAAATTGTACAATGCCAGGATCCTGGGAGTTAAAGATGTTTTAGAAAAGGTGAAATGAACATGATCAATTTTGGTGTGATCTGAACTCTTTACACCATTTACAAAATTAATACTGAACACATAATAAGTTTCAATGGCTTAGGTTTTTCTAAACAAAAGGGAGGCAAGAGAACTAGATGCTATTTTGAGTAGGCCCAAATTTGAAATTCCAAGAGAAATGCTGGAATAAGTGCTGGGCTAAGCCCTGTTGTGTCACTCAATCTCTTGATTTGAAGTGAATCTATAAAATGCTTAGTTAACTATGTTTGTTAATTATGATAGTTAATTATCTTTAAGAGACTATTGTTAAGAGTGAATAGTTAAGGAGCAAGGATATGGCTCTCATATTTGAGGCATTGATTCAATCTCCCTCAGAGCAAAAATATATTAATGGGAGGTTGAGAATGAAAATCATAACAATAATTTCTTGCCTCAGCATTCGCAGAAGCATTATTCAAAAAGAGTATCAACCCAAATGCTTATAAACAGATGCTTGAATTAAAAAGTTAAATATACAGACTCAGTGCCATAAAATACTATGCCACTAAAATAATGAAACTATGTCTCTGAACATAAAATAGATAAAATGTTAGGTTATTATGCTAAGTGAGATGAATAAGGTGGTCAAAGAAAATTACTGGATGGTTTGATTCATATGTGGAATTTGAATAACCAAAGAAATACCTAACTCTTTTATGTGAAAATTATAGAGAAAAAGAAAATAAAGGGGTGGAATAAATGGATAGAAGGGATTTTTTAGAATTGTGATACCTTGTCCTCAAACTATGGCCTGCAGGCCATATATTATATTTGTTCCTGTTTTGTTTCTTCACTTCAAAATAATATATATGCAATGTGCAATGGAATTTGTTCATAGATTTTGGTTTTACTATAGTCTGGCCCTCCAATGGTCTGAGGGAGAGTAAACTGGCCCCCTGTTTAAAAAGTTTGAGGACCACTTGGCATAAAGGTGGTGAATCATCTGTATATTAAAGCTTACAGTTAAACCTCCAAAATTCTCAAATATTATAAACCAATGATAAATCAGATTTTTCAAGGCTTCATTTGCTAGAATACATTAGCATCAATAAAATTCCCTACAAAAAGAAGGCCTATGAAAATGTAAGGGTGTTGTTAAGCAAATGCTTATAGGACCAAGGAGGTTTACTGGCATTCTAAGGTTTTGCATACCTACTTTCTGTAACAAATGACAAAATCATTCCACAAAGGAATAGCAGAAAGTTCTCTGCAAGAGAAGTGAAAAGAAGTATTTAACAACCTAGCAAAAACACCCATTCATCTTGCTGCCTGCCAGCCCTGTAAGTAAATCATAAATTTAAATGGCAAAACCAGAAAAAAAGGCCTTTTTTTTTTTGAATAGTGAAATACCAGGTTTCATACATTTTCTGTACGACTATCAAAGCAGTTTCTTACTAGAATACCTTTTGGAAGACATTATTTACAAAGTAAAGTTGCTCATATGAACTGTTCTATTTCATATTGTTCACAAAGATGATACCCTGAAAGGGCATCAGAAGATAAACAGAATATCAGGGTTTTCAAGAATATTCTGCTCTCAATGCACCAAATAGTCTCAGGCACATTCCATCCTCCTCCAAGGCATCAGATTTCTCATTCATTAAATGATCTGAGAGTTGAGGTTGTGGCTTAGTGGCAAAGCACTTACTATGCATGTATGAGACTCCACGTTCCACCCCTGTCAACACACACACACACACACACACAGATATGATCTAGAGATAATAACTTTGGCCTCTGCTGTCTTGAGACTCATTCTCATGATTGAATTTGTATTTTATTGACTTCCTAACACAATCTGTGTGAAATCTTCCTACCCAGGGAAGCTTGAGCTGCCCAGGATGACATAGCATGACCAATTCCTTGGCCACCTCCTCTTTTTTAAATACTTTTTCTTTTGACCAAAGTAGGTTACAAATCCATACTTTTATAAAAGCATAAAGTAATACTTTAGGTACATAGTGACATTGAATCATTGGCATTCCCACCACCAATGTTGTCCTCCCTCCATCCTGTTCCCAAAATACATCCCATATCCCCCTCCTTTGCCCCCCCCCCCGGCTGCTAGGATAAGTGGTTCTCTCTGTGGCTTGCTTGTTGTAAACTGAGTATCAATTCTGTAGTCTTTGGTTTTGTACTTAGTGTTTAAATCTGATCATTTTTTATTTTTATTAAATGTTCATCTGACTGTTTAGTCTTGGTACCCTCCATTATTTCCCCCCTCAATTTATGAGGCAGAACAAGATGGTATAAGTTATGTGACTCTATTTGAAGGGAAAGGGGGGGGCAAAAATCAAACAAGCAAAAAACGAGAGGAGTCCGTCTAAAAGCTATAAATATCAATTTAAGAAAAAAGGAAAAAAGAAAGAAAAACATAACAGTACCAAAAAAGTAATCAAATCAAACAACAACAAAAAAATCCCGAAAAGTACCACAGCAATAAAGACAACAACCAAACAATAACCATAATCCTGAAATAAAAACAAAACAAAGCAAAAAATCAACAACAATAACAAAAAATAATTTGTGCTTCTCTTTTATTTTTTTTAATTTTTTTATTTTTTTGCATAGGCACAGTAAATATTGGGGAGATTAGAAAGGGAATTCCCTTGGTCTGAGAGATAACAGGGTTTCTCCGTCCTTGAAGTACACTGTTTTGGGAATAATTACAGGCTCTGTACATGCTCTTTTACTCTCCCTTGGGTCCTTTTGTGGTGTCTGGAAACTTTCCACTCAGTCGTGAATGATAAAATTAGACCTCTGTACCTAGAGATCTTAGTATTTGCACAGGTCATAGAATGGAGTCTTTCTTTACGGTTTTAGAAGTTCTGTTCAATCTCTGTTGTTTTAGTCAGTCTTCTGTAGTTGATGGTCTTCGTTTTTGCACTTATCTTAGGATGAAGCCTAGGACAGAGTCACTCATTATGTTTCCAGAAGTTCTGTCAGTTGCAGTTGTCTCAGTCAGACCTCTGAGATTAGAGATCTTGGTTGTTGTACAGATTATAGGCCAAAACCTAGACTAGGGTGTTTTTGTTTTGTTTTGTTTTTTAATAATATAATTTTTATTTTGATCATAGTGGCTTACATATTGTTGACAATAATATTTTAGGTATATATTTACATAAAATCAGGGGGGATTCCCATCCCTAAATTGTACTCCTTACACCTCCGTTTTTGTCCTACCTCCCATTTCCTCTTCCCTCACCCCCAGGGCGTCTAGAACATGTGGTCCCCTCTGTATCTAAACTACTACTTAGTAGTCTTGCATCAGTTTGGTCTTGACACCTCCCTTATTTCCCCCTGTAAGTGGGGGCAGGGCTAGCTAATTCAAGTTGCGTGGTTTTGCCTGAAAAAGAGAAAATGAATAAACTGGGGGTAAAAGTCTAATACCCCGAAAATGGGCAGAATCCTTCTAGAGGTTCTCATCATCGATTTGGGAAATGAATGAGAGAATGAAGGTGAAACACTCCACCAGTACCAAAAGAAGTGTCAAATATCCAGTGAGGACTCCAGCTATATCGATAAGCACCACAAAAGACAGATAAACAAAACAAAACAAACAAAAAACAAAAACAAACAAAACAAACAAAAAAAAAACACGCCGTGGTCTTGAAATAAGAAACATGGCGTAGCACATATTGAAAGAAAAGAAAGGAAGAGAAAAAAAAATAAGGATAATTGGGGACAACAATTTCAATAATCACATCCAAACAGAGAAATCGACCAAAATAGCTAGGGAAATAAAAATAATAATAACAATAAAAAAATGAAGGTAATATATATATATATATATATATATATATATATATATATATATATATATATATATATATATATAAATGCCCAAGGTTTTGTGTTTTTTTTTGTATTTTTGTTTTTTTTCCCTCCTGCCCTGGCACAGTAAATATTGGGGTCATTCGAAAAGGAATTCACTTGCCCTATGCGATATGGGGTTTCTCCGTCCTTGGAGTATACTGTCATGGAATCAGCTCTAGTCTTTGCTCAGGATCATTACTCTCCCGGTGGTGGTTTTTTTTTTTTTTTTTGGTGTGTGGAAGACTTCTGCTCTGTCCAGGGTGATACAATCAGAGCTCTGTGTTTAGAGGTCTCAGTATCTGTACAAATCTTGAGGTGGGACTTATGGTGAAGTCAGTCTTTGTGAATCTAGAGGTTCTGTTACCTCAGTGCCATTTTAATCCATCTTCTGTGGTTGGTGATCTTGGTCTTTGCCCTGAACCTAGGATGGCATCTAGGATAGCGTCTTTCTTTGTGCTTCCAGAAGCCCCTTTCCGTTACAATTGTCTCTGCTGGACCTTTGGAACTGGGGATCATGCTTATTGTGCAGGTCTTAGTTCAAACCCTAGACTAGGGCTTTTTTTTTGGTCCCAAGATGTATACAGTCTGGTCGTGGTTCTCGTATCCAGTCATCTGTGAAACACGATCTTGGCTTTTGGACCTACCAAAGGGTGCCACGTCTTCTGGTTTTGTCTTGTTGTTAGCTGGTGAGGTAGGCTAAACTGCTCTAAGGTCAAGTTGTTCACATTTTCTTCATTGTCGGGATATCATGTTAGAGCTGGCCCTTGTTGTTGACCCTGCAGTAATAAGGCTGTCCCAGATGGAGTTTGTTTCTTGCAGCTGTTGTGAAGAGCTGTGCTGTTTCTATGTCTGGGATCCAGGGTTCAAGGCTGGTTGAATGGTATCTAATCACCTGAGGTCTAAGTTGATTCCACATGACATAATTTCAAGGTAGGAGATAACCCTGTATTATAAACAACTATGAGTTCCTATCTCTAGTAGATAAGAGCTCTTTTTTTCTTATATGTAAGATTTCCCCTTTATTTAGTGTGCCTTTGCAGAGGGAAGTGGTGCTCCATTATATTGTCCGTGTATTTGGGTTGGACAGAGTGGGTAACAGAAATAGGTCGCATACCCAAAAATGGTTATAAAAATAAAAAAATAATTAAAAAAAAGGAAATAAAAGTTTATGTGCCCACAAATGTATATGTAGGGCAAACATTTAAAAAAGAAAAAAAAAAGAAATAAAATGTGTTAGCGAAGTTTTTAAAGGACCAAAGTGGTGCAAAAGACTACTTTACATTTGGGGGAGAACAGGTAAAGATGTGGTGTATTACAGGTCTTATGTCTATGTTGAAAGTACGGTTTTTCCCGTTGTCTTTTGGATTTTTCTTGTGGTGTGTGGGTTCCCAGGCATCTTCCAATCCCACCCCCTGACCTTCTTCAGATTGGTAAAAATTTGTGGCAGGGAAGTCTTGGAAGAGTTCTTGCATTGGGGATACTATTGGACCTAAGTCTGGTTTCAGGAAACAGTCCACGTTAGGGGGAGATGGTAGGGAGGGTCTCGTAGCATGAGTCCACAGGGAAGTTGGCTGTCTTTTCTTGCAGGAGATGAGGTGTGGGATTGGCTGGGTGTCCCCTCGCCTGGGTGCTGGGTACTGGTTCGTTGGGTAGGAAATCGATCTTGATGCCTAAAAGATTAAGGACTGAGGGTGGAGAGTTTTAATATGGTGGGAGATCTGGATGGGATTGAGGGGTGATGGGATAGTTGGATTTCCGGGGGGGGAGAAAGGGGAAGGTATATGGGAGGGGTATGAAGGAAGAGAAAAGAGAAAATATCGTAGAAAGAAAGGGAGAAGAGAAAGGGGAAAAAGTAAAGAGAAGAATAGAAGAGAAAAGAAAAAAGTAGCGAGAAGAAAGGAGAGAATAGCAAGGGAATGCTGGTTTGGTTGAATGTGTTCGATGACTAGAGCCTGTAGTTTAGGTCTGTACGTCGCAGGTACTGCTTTGGTGGTCTGACTGGTCCCGTGCTACAATTCCTAAAAGAAGGTTTAACCTAGGGATAAAATGTATGTTAAAGAGTTTTCTCGTGGCCATCTCGTAGAGCAATCAAGGTATGGTATCTCGTGTGGTATCCCGAGTTGTCATCTTAGTTTGTCCGCCCTTTGTATCTAAGGGTGCCTGTGGACAGAAAAGCTGAGAGGTTATTTAAAGTATAGCAAGGTAAAGGAATTAAAATGTAGTGTTATGGTATGCTGCCATTGCAGTCCATGATTTCCCGTGGTGTTCTGTACTTGTGTTCCTGTTTACGATCTCTAAGGGATTATTGTGGGCTTTTGTTGTGGGGAGTCTGATTACATACCTGTTCTCTCTATGTTGCTGTTTCTGTTGTTGCTGTTTTCTTTGTGGTATAATGTGCAGTCAAGAGTTTGCGTTGTTCCTTTTTCATGTATTTTGAACACTGCTCCCACGTATATGTTGACTATTACAGTGTTCGGGGTTTCTACCCTGTTAAACCCTGTTGTATGATTGTTAGGTATTAGTTGTGTGTAAAATATATGTTCTAGGTGTTTCAGAATAGTGCTACCATTCTGTGTTTATCTTTTGTCTTCTGACTTACTTCGTTTAACATAACATGATCTAGGTCCATCCACGTTGCTGCAAAGTCTGTGATTGTATCATTTCTAACTGCCATGTAATATTCCATTGTGTATATGTACCACATCTTAATGATCCATTCATCCGTTGTTGGACATCTAGGTTGGTTCCAAGATTTGGCTATTATACTGAGTGCTGCAATAAATAGTGGGGTGCATACATATTTTGGAATGAATGTCCTTCCACCTTGGGGGTATATGCCTAGGAGAGCAATTGCTGGGTCAAATGGCAGCTCAATTCTGAGTTCTTTGAGCACTCTCCAGACTTTCCTCCATAGGTGTTGGACTAGGGGGCATTACCACCAGCAGTGGATGAGAGTTCCTTTCATACCGCATCCCCGCCAACAAAGGTTGTTTCCATTATTTTTGATGTGAGCCATCCTCACTGGTGTAAGGTAGTATCTCATTGTTGTCTTGATTTGGATCTCCCTGATGATGAGTGAAGGTGAGCATGTTTTCATGTGTTTGTTGGCCATCCTTCTGTCTTCCTCAGAGAAGTGTCTATTCATTTCATCTTCCCATTTTTTATAGCTTTGTTTGGTTTTGGGGGGCTCAGCTTTCTGAGTGCTTTGTATGTTCTAGATATCAGCCCTTTATCTGATATGTCGAGTGAAAAGATTTTTTCCCATTCTGTTAGCTGTCTTCTTGCGTTAAGTAGGGTTTCTTTTGCCATGCAGAAGCTTTTTAGTTTGATGTAGTCCCATTTGTTTATATTTGATGCTAACGTTCTTGCCATTGGTGCTCCATTCTCAAAGACCTTTTTGATACATAGGTCTTCGCGTGTTCTGCCTATTTTATTCTCGATAAACTTTATGGATTCGGGTCTGATTTCAAGGTCTTTGATCCATTTTGAGTTGATTTTTGTATAAGGAGTAAGGTATGGGTTGATTTTCACTTTCGTACATGTGGTTTTCCAGTTGTACCAACACCATTTGTTGAATAGGCTCTCCTTGTTCCACTTCAGATTCTTGCCTCTTTTATCAAATATTAGTTGGCTATATACCTGGGGGTTTATGTCTGGGAATTCTGTTCTGACCCACTGGTCTGAGGTCCTGTCTCTGTTCCAGTACCATGCTGTTTTAATTACTATGGCTTTATAGTATAGTTTCAAGTTAGGTAAGGAGATGCCTCCCAGCTTCTTGTTTTTCAGTATTTGTTTGGCTATCCTGGGTCTTTTGTGGTTCCAGATGAATTTTGTGAATGATTGTTCTAATTCTTTAAAGAATTGTGTCTGGATTTGGATAGGGATTGCATTAAATCTATATAGGAGTTTGGGTAGGATAGTCATTTTGATTATGTTAATTCTACCTATCCATGAGCATGGGATGTTCTTCCATTTCTTTAGATCGTCTTCAATTTCTTTCTGAAGTGTTTTGAAGTTTTCCTGGTATAGGTCTTTCACTTCTCTTGTAAGGTTGATTCCTAGATACTTGATATTTTTTGAGACTATCTTAAATGGAATTGTATTTTTAATCTCTCTCTCCTCAACTTCATTGTTTGTATATAGAAACGCTACTGTCTTTTGTGTATTGACTTTGTAACCAGCCACTTTGCTGTATTGGTTAATTGTTTCTAGGAGTTTTACTGTGGACTCTTTAGGGTTTTCGATGTATATCATCATATCGTCGGCAAATAGAGATAGCTTGTGTTCCTCTTTCCCAATTTGAATTCCATTGATTTTCTTCTCTTGTCGGATTGCTATTGCTAGGGCTTCTAAGGTTATATTGAATAAGAGTGGAGAGAGTGGACAGCCTTGCCTAGTTCCTGATCTTAGTGGGAATGCTTCTAGTTTCTCACCATTGAGTATAATGTTGGCTGTAGGCTTTTCATATATGGCTGTAACTATCTTGAGGAAGGTTCCTTCTAACCCTATTTTGCTTAGTGTCTTTAACATGAAAGGATGTTGGATTTTGTCAAACGCCTTCTCTGCATCGATTGATATGATCATGTGGTTTTTGTCCTTCATGTTGTTGATGTGGTGTATAATGTTGATTGATTTGCGTATGTTGAACCAACCTTGCATTCCTGGGATGAATCCCACTTGATCGTGATGTATGATCTTTTTGATGAAGTGCTGGATTCGGTTTGCTAATATTTTATTGAGTATCTTTGCATCTATGTTCATTAGTGAGATTGGTCTGTAGTTTTCTTTTTTGGTGGTGTCTTTGCCTTCTTTGGGAATGAGTGTGATATTAGCCTCATAAAAGGAGTTGGGGAGGATTCCTGTTTTTTCTATGGTTTGGAAGAGCCTATGGAAAAGTGGTATTAACTCTTCTTGAAATGTTTGATAGAATTCACCTGTAAATCCATCTGGGCCTGGGCTTTTGTTCTTAGGGAGTTTTTTAATTACATCTTCAATTTCCTCTGAGGTGATTGGTCTGTTTAAGATTTCTAGATCTTCCTTTTCCAGTCTTGGAAGAGGGTGTTTTTCCAAGAATCTATCAATTTCTACTGGGTTCTCTAGCCTAGTTGAGTATAGTTGTTCATAATATGATCTCATGATATGTTGTATTTCTTGGGGTTCTGTTTTAATATCTCCCCTTTCATTTGTGATCCTATTGATTTGGGTGTTTTCCCTCTTTTTTTTTTGGTGAGTTTTGCCAGTGGTCTGTCTATCTTGTTTATTTTTTCGAAAAACCAACTCCTGCTCTCATTGATTTTTTGTATTGTTTTCTTAGTTTCGATGTTGTTTATTTCTGCTCTGGTTTTTATTATTTCTTGCCTTCTGGATGTGGTTGGATTTCTCTGTTGCTGTTGTTCCAATTCTTTGAGGTGTTCTTTTAAACTGTTGGTTTTGTTATTTTCCTGTTTCTTGACATAGGCCTGTATTGCTATGAGTTTCCCCCTAATTACTGCTTTTGCTGTGTCCCATAAATTTTGACATGTTGTCTCTTCATTGTCATTTGTCTCAAGGAATCTTTTTATTTCTTCCTTGAGTTGTTCTTTGATCCAGCTGTTGTTGAGCAGCATGTTGTTTAATCTCCAGGTATTAGTTTTTCTCCATTGCTTCTTCTTGACCTCAATTTTGAGCTCTGTTGCATAGTGATCTGAGAGGGTGCTTCTAATGATCCTTACCTTTGTGGTCTTATATAGGTTGGCTTTGTATCCTAAGACATGGTCTATTCTGGAGAAGGTTCCATGTGGGCTTGAGAAGAATGTGTATTCTGCTTTCTGGGGGTGGAGGGCTCTATATAAGTCTATTAGCCCTAAATCTTCTAATTTTTCATTCAGAGCTCTTATTTCTTTGCTATTTTTCTGTTTGGTGGATCTGTCCAGTGGTGATAGTGGAGTATTGAGGTCCCCCACTATTATCACATTTCCCTTCATGTGTTTCTCCAGGTTTGCCAGTAGTTGCCTCACATATTTTGCTGGCTCTACATTAGGTGCATAGATATTGACCAGGGTTAGTGTTTCTTGATCTAATGTTCCCCTGATCAATAAGTAGTGACCCTCTTTGTCTCTGATCACTTTCTTGAGGTTGAATGCAATTTGGTCTGATATAAGAATGGCTGTCCCTGCTCTTTTTTGTTTTCCATTGGCCTGAATAATTACTTTCCAACCTTTTATTCTAAGCCTGTGCTTATCCTGCATCTGTAGGTGTGTTTCTTGCAGACAGCAGAAGTCCGGTTTATTTTTCCTAATCCAGTTCTCTACTATGTGTCTTTTAATTGGAGAGTTTAGCCCGTTAACATTTAGGGAGATTATTGAAAGAGAGGATTGTTGTGTAGTTGTGTTGTGTAGGGTGGTTTTTGTTACAATCGGGGGTTTGGATTGTGTAATTCGTCTTTGAGTAAGTCATTTAGGATCGGTTTTGTTTGCACAAATAGTTCAAATTCGTTCTTGTTTGAGAATGTTTTTAGTCTATCCTCCCATATGAATGTAAGTTTTGCTGGGTATTGGACCCTAGGTTGGAAATGTCTTTCGTTCAGTCGTTTAAATATGTCATTCCACTGTCTTCTTGCTTGAATTATTTCGAATGAGAGATCTGGTTTGATTCTTATATCCCTACCTTGGTACTTGAGGTTTCTTTTCTTCCTTATTGCTTTAAGGAGTTCCTCTTTCTCTTTGTTTTTTGCCAGTTGGATTACCATGTGTCTTGGTGTTTGTTTATTAGGGTCTATCTTATTGGGAACTCTTTTTACTTCCTGTATTGGGATTGCAGTTTCCTTCCAGAGGGTGGGGAAGTTCTCCGCTATTATCTCTCTGACTACTTGTTCTTCCCCTTTCCCTATTTCCTCTCCTTCTGGTATACCCACAATTCTTAGATTGTTTCTTTTGTCCTTGTTCATTAGATACTGGACTTTTCCTTCCAGTGCTTTGCCTTTTATTTCTTTGTTGGTTTCTTGATCATTTTTTGTTTGCAGTTTTCCTTCGAGTTCTTCAATGTGTTTCTCCACTTCTGTGTTTCTGCTTGTAAGGCTTGTTACTTTGTCTTTTAATTCCTTCACTTCTTTTTGTATGGAATCTCTCATGTTCTTTAACATTTCCTCTTTAATTTGGCTGATTCGCTCATCCATAGATTTCTTATACTCGATAGCTAGGGTTTCTCTCATATCTTTTATTAATTCTTGCATTTCCTTCTTCATGGCTGCTTTTAGGTCTTCTTCACGTGGATCTGTGCTTTTAGGTGGGCTTGGAAACTTGCAAGGGTTTGTCACCATATCTCCAGATATTAGTGTTCTCCTTGATTTACGCATATTTCTTTGTATTTAATGGTGTGTTTTAGAGTGCTGTGCTTCTATTTTTCGCCTGTTTTGATCCCCTGTGGTGTGGGAGTGGGTTCCCTCCTTGAGGGTGGTTCTAGAGGGACTTTTGGGTGAACTCGCTGGGGTTTGGTTCCTCCTGTGCTCTTTATGTGGCCTGATTAGTTGTTTTCCCCTTTTGTTGGCAGCTAATACTGGCCCTTTCCTGACCTCAATGGTGGAGGGCACTGTTGAGCCTAGCTCTTTCTCCCCTCCTCTAGTACCTGGAAGTCAGCCTTCCTCTTTATTCCTGTCAGCAGGTGTAGTTCCGCCCCTGGCCACACTGATTGCAGGTGCTGTTGAGCCTAACTCTCTGTTCCCTCCCTTATCTGGGAGTCAATGAAGCTCCGCTCCCTCCGAGTTTCCGTAGAAGAAATTCCCCCAGTCAAGCCCTCCCGTTAGCTGCTCTCGGCTCTTGGGGGGGGGGGGGTCTCAGGTCCACTCTGGGGCTCGGGACTAGGTTGCTCTAGGTTGCCTAAAGGTCCAGGGGGAAGGCCCAAGCTCATCCAGTCTATTCGTCCCAGCCTGTCCCAGTGGGGCAGGTGGCTCTGGCCCACTAAATACTAGGGTATGCCCTCCTCTGTCTAAGCTCGGGTCAGGTGGGGTGAACTCTGGGGCCTGGAGAGTGAGGCGATGGGTGGTGTGGTCACTGTGCCAACAAGTTGGTTGTGCGGGGTTCTCCGAGTGCCCCCGTAGAAGGGCTCCAGTAGAACGCACTCACCCTGGGCACCGGCGGGGTAGCGCAGGGGTCCCTGCTCCCCAGTTGGAGCAGCTCCGGGCCCCTGCAGCCACTCTGGGGGGGGGGGCGCGGGGCGGCGAAGGTCACCCACGTGTGAGCACCCTAGTGGAACGCACTCACCCTGGGCACCTGCGGGTCACGGGCACGGGGAACGCACTCACCCTGGCGCCGGCGGGTCACAGGCGCGAGGCCTCTGCTTCCCTGTTGGGGCAGCTCTGGGCCCCTGCAGCCACTCTGGGGGGGGGGGGGCTCGGGGCGGCGGAGGTCGCCCACGTGTGAGGACCCTAGTGGAGCGCACTCACTCTGGGGGCCGGCGGGTCACGGGCGCGGGGGAACGCACTCACCCGGAGCGCCGGCGGGTCACGGGCGCGGGGCCTCTGCTTCCCTGTTGGAGCAGCTCTGGGCCCCTGCAGCCACTCTGGGGGGGGGGGGGCTCGGGGCTGCGGAGGTCGCCCACGTGTGAGCACCCTAGTGGAACGCACTCACCCTGGGCGCCTGCGGGTCACGGGAGCGGGGGAACGCACTCACCGACTAGGGTGTTTTTTATTGGTCCCAGGATAAGTTCTGCCCGATCATGGTTGTCACAGTCAGTCTTCTGTAGTTAGCGATCTTGGCTTTTGCACAGATCAAAGGATGACGTGTCTTCTGATTTCATCTTATTGTTAGGTGGTGAGATAAGACAACCTGCTCTTAGATGAAGTTGTTGCCATTTCCTCATTGTCAGGATGTCACATTAAAACTGGCACATGTTGGTGTCAGAGTAGTATTAAGAATATCCCAGAAGAAATTTGGTTCCTGGAGCCGTTGCGGAGAACTGTGTAGGTTCTATGTGTGAAATCTAGCATTTGGGGTTGAACAGTCACTATCTAATCACATGGAGTCTAAGTTGGAAGGTGCCTTTGTATAATGTACACCATTCTTTACCAGTGCACCCTTTGTACCACTGATATCCCCTGTTTCTTTCCCATCCCCCACCACCAATCCTGGCTTGTTTGTAGGGTAGGCAATTTGCTTCTCTCTCTCTCTCTCTCTCTCTCTCTCTCTCTCTCTCTCTTGCTCTCTCTCTACCCCCCACTGTGGTCTGCACTATTGTCAATGTAGACGTGCCTTGCATATCACTTTCTTCTCTTTCAGCACCTAGTTCTTGTCCAGAAAGATCAGTTCCAACTATCATTGTCCTAGTAGACTCTTCTCTACTCTAACTGCACTCACTGCTTTGTGGAGAGCCAAAACATTTTCTAAAATTAAGTTTCATATAATTACCTATAAATGCTCTACATGTATATATTTCACACACAATCTAAATGCTATTGCATGTGACCAGACACAAGACCCATGAAGCAAATTGTGTCAAAGAGCCTTAAATTGAGGTAATTCTGTAGTGTGGTATGGGTTACCCACAATCCTCTTTTCTTGACTCTGTATATGTGGCATATACAACATAAAAACAAAGTTGGCCCTAGCGAAATACAAAATTTAAGATCAATGCTGAATCTTGTTTGTTTGAGGGAGGGGAATAGTTATACCTGGTAGGTGCTCAGAGGACCATATGCCATGCTGGGTATAAAATCAGGATTGGTCCCATGCAAAGCAAGTATCTTACCAACTGTGCTATTTTTTCCAGTTGCTCACTGCTAAGATTTTCAGGGTGGGGGTTTTTGCATGACTATTCAACTATAGCTTAACCATTCAGTGACATAAATATAAAACCAACTTAAAAAGTAGCAGGAGACCCTTGGCCATATTGTTCCTAAATATGGTTTGCCTGAACTAACAGACTGGGTAAGGAAATTTCTACTTTTATCTCTGTCACCCATATTAGCCATGTTCATCTATTTTTTTTACCAGAAAAGTAATCTGCTTCAAAATACTAATGAAAGGTGAGTTACTAATTAGGACTAGCATAGATGCAGAAAATTCAGAGCAGCATGATATCTAACTCTGAAATGCCACAAATCCAGAATCTGACTTACACTACAGCCTGGATAGAGAGCCCTTACATTTCCCAGCATTCACTCAAAGCCTTACTCCTTTCCCCACTGTCTTTACAAGAATGTGTCTTTATGAACCATCAGAGAAGCTCAGAAGCTCTGATCAAGCCCATCATATCTTGGTAACTTTTATCTACCCATGAGTTGGCCTTGGTACCTTTTGGTTTTGGTTTGTTGTTTTGTTTATTTGTTCTAAATAGTTAAGCTTGGGCTCTAATAAGGCTATAATTATTTTATTTGGGGGGAAGTTTTGGGCCACAAGTGGTGATGCTCAGGGTTTACTCCTGACCCTGAACTTAGGTATTACTCCTAGAAGTGTTCGGGCAACCTTATGGGATCCTTGTATCAGCCATGTGCAAACCAAGTATCCTACCTGCTCTGGTTGCTCCAGTTCCATGGGATATTATAAAATTGCTTTATTTTTACACTTTCATGAATTTATTTAACAATAAACAATAAATAACCTCACTTGGAAAAATGTCTATTAGAGATGATGTGTGACCAATACCGGATTTCAGTGTTCACAGAAGAAATGACCCTGTGACCAAGAAAGATTGAGAAACCAGAGTCAGATGAAGTTCATGAGTTGATATTTTTAGAAACATCAAGCCATGTCTGAAGAGAACAAAGACTATAAGTGCATATTGTTATATCCAGAGCTCTAGATACCCTATACCAATTATAGGTGGGTGAAAATCCCATTACTAGAATCCATATCCTCATGAAAGCAGCCAAAGCTAAAGCCATAATGAGGTTTGTTTACCAGTACTGCAGGCTTCCATACATCAGTTGAGTTTAAAAGGATGTATGTGTATGATGTTCATTTTATAATACTTGTAAGAGAAAAAAAAGAACTAAATTTATTTATTCATAGGCAGTAAAAATTACACTGATTGCTGTTTCTGTTGACATGCATTATTTAATTTCAAACTAATATAAATATATCATTTGTATTATATTCAAAATAAATAACTAAGGGTTGGTCCTAACAACATTTAAGCTCTGCTTCAACTCTAAAACTATGAAACAAATTTTGTGAATTCTCAACTACTGGTGTTTCTTTCTCCATATCAAACCCTTCCTTCATACATAGATATATGCATATATACAGAGTAGTTTAACAATAGTTATAAAAGTTCATCCTTGCTTTCTAACCCATCAGCTGCAGTGGAACTACAATACCAACAAAAACACAACATTCTTGTGAAAATTATCATTTTCAAGGTAGATTCAGATATAATAGAAAAAGTTAAGGCCAAGATCTAGGAGATCAGCCAAGACTTATATTCATTTATAAGTGACTTAAGAGTGGACCTACTTTGTCTGACTACAACATCCAAAAAATAGTTCGTTATTCTCTTATTCTGATACTTAGCAGTGGTTCTAAGAAGTTTTATGACACTCCTAAGGAGTACCTGCATAAGAGAAAGGTTGCACTGATGTTGTGATTGAAGGCAATATTGGTTGCTTCTGCTGAGAGTTCCCTTCTGATAAATATGGAAGTGGAATATTTATGACCAGCCACATTACAGGTGCAAGTTTTGTCTGGTATATTGTTCTAACAAACCAGAGAGAAGTAATTATGTCTGTGGGTTAAGGAAGGTTATGAACTCACATTCAATTGTTGGAATTTTTGGTCTAGCAATTGAAGAGTGATTTTAATACAAAAAATATCTTTATTCCTGGTTAATAATGAGAGAAAGTCCATCCTGAAACCTAAGATTATGATGCAAAGTTTCACAGTATTGGCAGAGACAGCCACAGCAGCGCTTCAGCAGTACAAAATGACAACATGACTGAAATAACACCAGAAGTCTGTGAATAATAAACAGGATGGAAAGATGCTTGACTTAAGTGAACTCCATCGTTTGTTTTCTTTTTGTTGTAGTTCCTCTTTCACAAAACAAGGACTTGCCTTTTGCTCTTGCAGGCCCAGCACTTCCATTATTTTGACAGTTGTTCAGTGGCACTGCAGAGGCCAAAAGGTGAGCCTCCATCTAAACACACCACCCACTTCAGGCAGCACCACTACTGTTATTCAGAGCTGATAGATAAGATTGTCAGATATGAACAGAAAGGTCAAGTTGACAATTACCAAAGTGGCCTAGAAACTATAATGAAGATAATAATAATGTGATATATTTTTCTAGTAAATAGATCAAGAATTGTATTTTGTTAAAGGATAAATACATGTTACAGGGATTAAGGTACCTGATTAACACACCACCAATTCCATTTCAATCCTACACTTCTGTTCCCTCCAACCACTGCCAGGAGTGATCCCTAATTACAGAGATCTAGAGCCAGGAGTAGGCTCTCAGCACCATCTGGTGTGACTGGAAAAAATTTTTTTTTAATTATCTGCTAAATATTTACTCATCTTCAAATTTCTGAATGGTACTGAAGACTTAGTTTAAAGATGATGGACTTCAAAGTATTTTGTATGCCTTGTTATTACATGAATAACAATATTATTAAAATATTCATTATTCTCTAATTTTAAAGAAAAGTACTTTGGGAGGCTAAAGAGATAGTACAGTGGGCAAGGGACTTGCTTTACACTCAGCCAATTAGATTTAATCCCTTGAACTCCATATATTCCCCAGTGCACCCTCCAGGAGTGATCCTGGAACTAGGATACTCAGAGCTAGGAAGAGCTCCACCAAGTGTGGGCCCCTGAAAACAAACAAACAAACAAACAAAATAACATTAATTTATTTTCATCAAAAGTCTACTCTTGATTATTTTATTAAAATATACAAAACAGTTAAGAACATTATTGTTTTGCTGTTCTTGTTGAAAAACTTGATTCTACTTCTAGAATCTCCCCCAAAATATAAAACATGAAGGATGAAGATCATCATTCAACTGTCAGTCCTTGTTTCAATATAATTAAAATATGCATTTAAGAAACTTATATTCAAAATGTTATTGCTACCTAGTCACTTCTAAAATACATATCAAGTTATTAAGTCATTAAAATTTTGCATAAGGAGAATACTTATGGAGACTATCTTTGGACATTTGTACACTTTGCTTTGTTTTGTTTGGCACTCAGGGCTTACTCTTTCAGGGAGCCATGCACTTCTGGAGGACTCTTGAGTACCCTATGGAGTGCCAGAGATTTTACCTGAGTTGGCAACATGCAAGGCAAGTGTCCCACTTACTGCGCTCTGTCTCTATTCCTACTTTTTCACTGTTGATCCATGAAAGAGAAACTTGATTCATTGGTGGTTCTCAAATTTCTGAGAATTCTGAAGCTAAGATGATGAGACAATTTGCCAAGACTCTACAGGCAGAAACTCACCAGGTCCGGATCTTAATCTACATCCTTTACCCCAAGACCTATCATTCCTAGTCTACTTTAAATGAGCTGCCTCTCTTCCCCTGTCCTATTGCATGCTATGGTGATATACAGTGTAGTTTTCCTTCTTGTAAACGTCTACAAATAAACCATTTGTGGTAAACAGCTTGTGTTAGGCAGGTCACCCCATGCCCCACATGTGACCTCCTAGTTGCCTAACTCATGATCACAATGAAGTCACCGTTATCCTAACTGCCATCATCACATGGCCCAGCCATGCATGAAAGGTGTTTCCTCCCAAGTTTGGATCATTGTTTGTGATGGAAATAACAGTAGGGGATGATCCAAGATAAAATAACAGCCATGTAATTTAAAGTCCTGAACTACTAACAGGAAGACGTGCAGGTCACTGATGAGTACGCAGGCAGCTGCCATACCTTTTGGAAGGGCTGTACCTAATGGTATTCAGGGGTTAATTCTGGTTTAGTGCTTGAAGAGTCTGTAGTGTCAGAGTGTAAATTCAGATCTCTTGCATGCCAAGCATGCGCTCCAGTTCTTTAAGCTAATTTCAGGTCTCACTACTATTATTCTCAATAGGCTCAATTTGAGTTTTTAAAAAAACGGCAAAACTCACTCTTAGGTAAATTGATGCAATAAAAGAAAAAGATACTATCTCTTAACCTATAGAAACATTAAATAAGTATTTGGGGCAATGGGAAAAGTAAAATTACACAATTCTGGATGTTATAACTTTAGTTATAAGATCTACGACCAGTTGTTAAAAGATTTTGTATCCTCTATGTCATATCTTGGTTAATTTCTATAGCTCTCAAGTTAGACCATGACACAGCCAGAGTGCAAACTCAATTCCATCCCAGAGAGCTTGTTACACAACTTGTTACCCATGTCTATACCCATGGAGGGAATGGTATAGAGCAGGAAATCTGTCCTTCTACTAGGGAACACACAGATATAATGCATGTGGGGAGTTGTTTTAAGAAAAGTTATTTTAGGAGGGGGAAACTTTGTAGAAACGTTGCTTTATGAAAGTGACATAAATTTCAAATCAAAACTATTGTAAAGGCCTAGAAGTATTCCATGATTTCATCTGAGGTTTTGAGAGCAAAGACCTCCAAACAAAATTGCTTGCTAATTTATAAGTCACCAATAGTTGGTAAATTCCCTAGATACATTGCAAATTAGTTCTTTATCTGATGTTTATTCATTGTGTATTTCTGTTGAACAGAGTTTGAAAGTCTTACACATGGTAACCCAGAAGTAGAAAATCCTCAGGGGCTGGAGAAGTGGTGCTAGAGGTAAGATGTCTGTGTGGCAAGTGCTAGCCTAAGCTGGACCACAGTTTGATCCCCCAACGTCCCATATGATACCCCCAAGCCAGGGACCATTTCTGAGCACATAGCCAGGAGTAACCCCTGAGCAACAAATGGGTATTCCCCCCCCAAAAAAAAGAAAGATAAAATTCTCCACTCTAAGAAGGTTGGAAATATTTTAGTAAGTGTGAATTAGAGATAAGGAGAAAACTTATGAAATTTTAAATCCTAAATATCCATGTTGGGTTTCTGGAGTGAGATAAATTATAAGGTTATGCTTTGATTTGTTTTGTTTTGGGGTACACCTAGCAGTGCTCAGAGGTCACACTTGGCTCTACACTCAGCAATTAGTCCTACAGGCACAGGAGACCATACGGGATGCTGGGGATCAAACCCTGGTCAGCCCTGTGCAAGGCAAACACCCTATCTGCTAATACCCTGGCCCCTAAGATTATACTTTATCTTATGGGGGTAATGTCCTTATCATTAGTTCCTTTTTTTCTCATATCATTTTCTTCCCTTCTTTCTACTTCTCCAAATAGAAGAAACTAAGATAAGAAACTCTAAATAGAAGAAACTCCAAACAGTTTCATGGTAAGATGTGTGATTAAATCACCTCACTGCTGGTGCTTCCCTGAAAATTTTGAACTTGATGATCTTTTTTATTAACTACCTTGGTGGATTACTAACCACATATATTACTTGTCCATAATTTGTCCTTTGTCATCCTGGTTCACACCTTGGATTTATCTAATAAATATAGCGTCACTGATATATTTCGTCGGAAGATTTCATTTTTTCATAGTAACCTTCTTTATAACAGGATCACATCTCCACTATGGCTGTGACAACAATTCTGATTTGGCACAGTTAAACTATCTCCAATATACTGGTTCACATATGTATTAATTCCTATCATCTCCATCATATCCTTGAGTTCTTTATTAGGTAAATTTTAATAATATATTTTATAATCTTCCCTTGTACCACCCATTCTCTGGCCCTCTCTAATTAGTCTGCAAGGTTGAAAGAGGTCAAAAAGGTACAGTTCACAGTAATACAGAATCTAAATAGGCTCTCTTAGGGCATTATATTCTCTCTAGCAAATAAAGTGAATAGATCTTATATATATATATATATATATATATATATATATATATATATATATATTTACATTTGGGTAAAATAAATGAACAAATTACAGATTTTAGACAGGTGAGGAGAATTAAGACTGAAAGAAGAGAAAAGTCATATAATTTTAATTTATGTCTAGAAAATAGGTTTCTGGATTTAAAATGAACAAAGAAATTGGAACTTCTAAAGCTTTTGCCAAATAATATTTATACCTATTAAATGACAAAGAAAATATTTCTGTTTACAATGACAGCCTATAAATAGTAAATTCTAAATATCTTAACAGGATTGATATCAGTCAACATCAACCATTATTTATTACCCTTTGAACACTCAAATTTTAGTTAACAAAAATCTGTGTAGAAACTAAGAAGAAAGACAATAAGAGGTAACTTTTATTTATACTTATGAACATAAAGCTAATAGTACACTTGGAAAATACAAATAAGGACAGTATGAACACCCCAAAAGTTCATACATTATTAAACATTGGTTATAGGTAAGATCAAAACTTTTCTCACTGATTTATCCATTTAAGATAAAATTATTATCCTATATTTAGACATTTGACTTCTTTTAAAAATAATTGTTAACAAATACTAAAACCATGTAGCCAAATGCAGATGTCATGTCTGCATCTGGCCAGCTCTGTAGAATCAATCTATTCTCAAAAGAAATGTAAATCAAGCTGTGAAAAATTATAGGTACACTAGCCACACAGTTGAAATCTGGCATTTTCTGGAGGGGAGGTTGGCCAAGTCTTTGACCTTGTGATGCCACGACAGCTCAGCTGCACCCACCATCCACAATTTCCAGTTTGCCAATGGTCCAGCTTCACTTTACATCTACAGCTCTTTGCAGAGGCACCAGCTGATCAATGTTCCTGGTGAACTAGTATATGGGGACATCATCAGGACATTTTTGGAGTGAGTGCAGACATTTTCCTCCAGCATTCTGGAATGTCTGGAAGCCAAAAAAAAAAAAAACTCCCCCAAAAGTCACAGTATCAGCCACTGTGCTTGGAATTCCTGGACTAGACTGAACAACCACTTATGCAGCTACAGAATGGTTCCAAATCTTTTAATACTATCATCCAAGTAGGAGCACATAAATTTAGATTTTAGCATATATCTGAAGCCACATAATTTTAAAAAATAAAATAATAGCAGAAAGATCAACTAGCAACAAGTTAGTAAACCTTCTGACAATGATCTCACTGCGAGATGCAATAATTTTAACAAATTTTCTTGTTTCTATACTATTTTTCTTTCTCCCTTCTTTTCTTTTTAAAAAAATAATTTTGCCAATCTAAAGATACCCTTGACATTCTTCAAAGAAGTGGGTCAAACACTCCTGAAATTTATTTGGAATAATAAACACCCACAAATAGCTAAAGCCATACTTGGAAAAAGGAATATGAGAGGCATTACTTTCCCCAATTTTAAACTGTATTACAAAGCAATAGTTATCAAAACAGCATGATATTGGAATAAATAAATATCCTCAGATCAGTGGAATAGAATTAAGTATTAAGAGAGTGTTCCCCAGAAATACAGTCACCTAATCTTTAATAAAGGGGCAAGAAATAAAAAATGGAGTAAGGAACACCTCTTCAACAAGTAGTGTTGGCACAACTGGACAGCCACAAAAAAGGTCAACTCAGACCCCCATCTAACACCATGCACAAAGATCAAATCCAAATGGATTAAAGACCTTGATATCATGCCTGAAGCTATAGGTATATAGAACAACATGTAGGAAAAATGCTATATGACATTGAGACTAAAGGCATCTTCAAGGAGAAAACAGCACTCTGTAAACAAGTGGAACCAGAGATAAACAGATGGGACTATAGTAAACTGCGAAGCTTCTGAACCTCAAAGGAAATAGTGCCTAAGATACAAAAGCCACCCACAGAATGGGAGAAACTATTTACTCAATACCCATCAGACAAAGGGATAATGTCCAAAATATCCAAGGTACTGACAGAAAAAACATATAGCCCCATTAAAAAATGGTGAAAAGAAATGAACAGATACTTCCTCAAATAAGAAGTAAAAATGACCAAAAGACACATGAAAAATACTTCATATCACTAATGACTAGGGAGATGCAATCTAAACAACTATGAGGTATCATCTCATATCACAGAGACTGGTTTACATCATAAAGAACAAAAACAATAAGTGCTGGCAGGGATGTGGAAAGAAAGGAACTCTTATTCACTGCTGGTGGGAATGCCATTAGTACAGTATGAAAAACAATATAGAGATTACTCAAAAAACTGAAAATTGAGCTCCCATATGATTCAGCTATTCCACTCCTAGGGATATACCCTAGAACACAAATACAAATACAAATACAATACAAAAACCTCTTCCTCACACACATTCATTGCATCGCTATTTACAATAGTCAGGCTCTGGAAAGAACTGAGATGCCCTTCAGCAGATGAATGGTTAAAGAAACTGTGGTACATATACACAATGGAATATTATGCAGCCTTCAGGAGAGATGAAGTCATAAAATTTTCCTATACATGGATGTACATGGAATCTATTATGTTGAGTGAAATAAGTTAGAGGGATAGAGCTAGACACAGAATAGTCTCACTCACTATGGGTTTTAAGAAAAATTAAAGATATTACTGTAATAAGGTCCAGAGATAATGCAGTTAAGGGATGGAAGGATCAGAAGAACTGGCTCACAATTTGAAGGTCACCACAAAGAGTGGTGAATGCTGTTAGGGAAATAACTACACTGACAGGTAGCATGACAATGTTTAAAAATGAGAGAAGTAGAATCCCTGTTGTGAATACAGGCAGGGGTGGAGGCATTGGTGTTGGAAAATATTGCACTGGTGAAGAGAGGTTTTTGACTGAAACCCAACTACAAACATGCTTGTAGTCATGGTGTTTAAATATTTATAATAAAAAAGATGAAAATAAATAAATAATTTTGCTCCTATTTACCTGGAATCAAATGTAATATGATCACCTCTATAATATATGGTTTTTAAGTAAAGAAATTAATGTATTAAAAATATAAAAAATCACTGCCAAAGGCCCAGAAAGATAGTGCAGGTGTTAATATACATGCCTGATACATTATTGTCCTGATTTGATTTCCAGCACCACAAAGTCTCACCAAGCATTGCCAAATGCATTCCTAAGGGCTTCTGCACACCACAAAGTAATTCATACCACAGGGACCAAGCAGCAACCTTAGAGTAAACTGAGGCCCAGATTGACTGAGAATATTTGTGAGGCTCATAGAGGACTCCTGAGGTTAGAAAGCCACCATGACCACACACAGTCCCCAAAACCTACTTTTGAATAACTGTGTAAGGAAGATTATGAGTGCACAAAATTTTGATGGCTGATGCATATTTTATCTGTTTGGAAAAAGTGAAATCAAAGAGTCAAAGTATGACATGATGAGTTTTGAATGCTTTTTGAGCCTTAAAACTAACATGCCTCTAGTTTCACATCACAATTAAGGGGCAATACAGCAAGCCCTGTCCAGTAAGCAGGTCATTGTTCTTGTTAAGTCTTCTCAGTGTTCAGGGAATTTAAATTTTAATAAACCTCTCATGAGAGTTACCAGTAGTTGGTTTTTTTGTTTTTTGTTTTTTGTTTTTTTGGGCCACACCCGTTTGAGGCTCAGGGGTTACTCCTGGTTATGAGCTCAGAAATTGCCCCTGGCTTGGGGGAACCATAAGGGATGCCGGGGGATGGAACTGCGGTCCTTCCTTGGCTAGCGCTTGCAAGGCAGACACCTTACCTCTAGCGCCACCTCTCCCACCCCCAGTAGTTGTTTTTTAATCACATGGTAAATGGTTCAAAAATAATTTATAGAAAGAGAATAAAAATTAGAAAACAGATCAAATATTAGAGCATATACTTTGTAAGTGTGAGGCCTTGAGTTTGTCCCATTAAGTTGTATGGCTCTCAGTACTGCTAGTAATGGGGCCTTAAAAATGAAAGAGAACTTTTAATTTTTTAAATTTAAAGGTTAAGTTGACCCCCATTTTATTCTGATATCATTTATTTGAAAGCATTCTCAAATATATCTAAACATTTTTTAAAAAATAATTAATATGATCTGTAATCAAACTATCTTTTATTTACTTTTTCTTCTTTGAGATGTATTTCAGCATATAGTTTAGTATCTGGTAATACAACTCAGTAATAAAGTGCATGCCTTGCATGCATGACACCTGAATTAAATCTCTGACACTACTGAATTAAAACCACCACAATCCATATAGTTTCATACACAAAGGATTAATCAGACAGCCTGTTTATGCAACTATGACACTTTCTACAACTATCCTTTAACTCAAGATAATAAAAGCTGCTTAAAATCTAGCTCTAGCGCCAGATATGAGTGAATCACATTTCTGCTTGTCATTCCATAAGTAACAGTAAGACATGTATTTGTTGAGCACATATCAGGTATAAAACAATATACATATAAGAGGTTTCCTGGGGGAGGGGAAGGAAGGGGCACTACACCACTGGACACTACACTAGTGGGATTCAGGGCTCACTCTTGGCATTGTGATCAGGGATCAATCCTGACAGTTCTCAGATACTGCTCAGTATGGTGTACAATATTGAATCACATCAGCCATGTGCAAAGCAAGCATCTTACTTACTGTACTCTCTCCCTGTCCCCACATGGTAGTTGTACAAAAATCATCTTGGTTCCCTTATACAACGGTTCTGTAAAATATTGAAGGTCACTATATTTACTCATTCTACCAATAGAAAAGCAAAACATTTTCCTTTAAAATATAATCAAAACATCATGCACATTATTTAGGTATAATTTTTAGACTTCAGTAAATATGAAATAAATACAAAGACTAAATTTAACTCATAAGTTAATGAGAGATATAAGATTAAGTTATGATCATTATAAAGAGCATTTGAAAGTTAGTATTACATAGGCAAACAACAATTTTTGTTTTGTTGGTTTTTACATTAGATACAAAACGGGTCCATGTACAACAGGGATGTTACACTCAATCTTTGGGACTAGCTTTCCTACAAAACAGTAATTCTTGCCTTTTCTACCAGACAAATTTCTAAAAACTATCTTAGTCTTCTTACAGAGCTGTCAAAAATCTGCTAATTACACTGCCGCCATACTTATCAGAATATATAGAATTTTCATTTGTCTTTTCCTAATTTTGGGGTGGTTGTCATCACAAACTGAAGGTAATGAAAATATCATAGCTTACCAACCAGTGCCATCAACAAATAGGTATGTGAAAAATACTTTATTAGAAGTATAACAGATTTCAACACAATTTAAAAAATAGAACAAAGGTAGAGGAAAAGAATGAAGTAATAAAAGAAGAAAGGGAAGTAGTAAAGAAGGCAGGAGAAAGAGAAATAAAGAGAAAGAGGAAAGGAGATAAAGGGAAAATAAAGAAGGAAAGAGAAATAAAGAGAAAAGAAGAAGGAAGAGAGGGAGGGAGGGAAGAAAGGAGGAAGGGTTTATTTATGGGTCTTAGGATAAATAAGGCATTTTTGCAATAATTCTCAGAGACAAAAGATAGGAGGGCTGGAAGGGCCAGATCATGAATGAAGCTCACCACAAAGAGTGATGAGTGCAGTTAGAGAAACAATTACACTGAAAACCATCAAAACAAAATGTGAATGAATGAGGGAAGTAGAAAGCCTGTCTAGAGCACAGGCCGGGTGGGGTGGGGAGAAGGGACACTTGAGACATTAGTGATGGGAATGTTGCACTGGTGAAGGATTTTTTAAAAAATAAATAAATAAATAAATGAACAAGACTCTTAAAAAAGAAATAGATCTTAATGTAATTATAGATTTAATTAGGAGGAAGAAAAAAAGGAAGGAGGGAGAAAGGAAGGAGGGAGGGGGAAGGAAGGTGGGAGGGAGAAAGGAAGGAGGGAGGGAGGGAAGGATGGAAGGAGAAAGGGAGGGAGGAAGGAAAGAAGGGAGGGAAGAAAGGAAGGAAGGGAGAAATGGATGAGAGGGAGGGAAGGGAGGGAGTGAGTGGAGGGAGGGAAGGAAGAAGGGGGAAGGGAGGGAGGGATAGGAGGAAAGGAAGGGAGGGAGAGGGAGGAAGGAAAAAGTGAAAGGGAAGAAAGAAAGGAGAAGGAAGGGAGGGAGGAAAAAGAAAGGCAAGAAGGAGGGAGGGAAGAAAAAGAGGAAGGGAGGGAGGGAAGGAAGGAAGGAAAGAAGGAAGGAAGGAGGAAGGGAGGGAAGAGGAAGGGAGGGAGAGAGAGAAGGAAGGAGGGAGGGAAAGGAAGGAAGGAAGGAAGGAGTGAAAGAGGAAAGAAAGGGATGGAGAGAGAAGGGATGGAGAAAAAAGGAAGGCAAGAAGGAGGGAGGGAAGAAAGGAAGGGAGGGAGGGAAGGAAGGAAGGAGGAAGGTAGGGAGGGAAGGGAGGGAGGGAGGGAAGGGAGGGAGGGAAGGGAGGGAGGGATAAACAGAAGAAAGGAAAAAAGTGAGGGAGGGAAGGAAGCAAGAAAGGAAGGAAGGAGGGAGGGAGGGAGGGAGGGAAAAAGAATGGAGGGAGGGAGAAAGGAAGGATAGGAGGATGGAAGAGAGGGAGGAAAGAAGGAAGGAAAGAAGGAAGGAAGGAAGGAAGGAAGGAGGGAGGGAGGAAGTGAGGGAAAGAAAGAAGGAAGGAAGAAAGTGAGGGAGGGAAGGAAGGAAGAAAGGAGGGAGTGAAGGAAGGAAGGAAAGAAGGAAGGAGGAAGAAAGGGTGGGTGGGAAAAAGGAAGGAAGGGAGGAAGTCAGGAAGGAAGGATGGAAGGAAGGGTGGGAGGAAGGAAGGAGGGAGGGAGGGACTTCAAGGTTAATTCCCATGTGTCATGCCTAGAATGTGTATTTATCCAAATACACTATATCCATAGGGATTTTATCCAACAGTGTTTATAGTTCTGTCAAAATCAAGGCAATGTGTACTGCATACTAACAATATCTGAATAAACAGAGCATGATGCTTGAAAGTCTAGAGGGCAGCAAAAGTTACTTATGTCTTTCTCCTCTAACAATTTTAATGTACACTGGAGGCAAATATTCTGTGGTTGAATCAGATATGCTAGATGTTCATCATTAAAATACTTGTTTAAATTATTTCATTTGGTTCTGTAATATATGCAGCTTCATTTTTAATTCACTTAGGGGAAGGTAAATATTTTATATACAAAAGTCCAGAGACTCACACTCTCAAAATATACTCAAATATAGAGCAAAGTCTAGAAACATTCAAACTCATTCTGATCTGCAAGCTATCTCCTTAGACAGAAACTGAATAGAAAAAAATAGCCTTGTTTTTTCTGTTATTTCAAGCAATAAATATTCAGACTTTTTATATGTTTCCGAACTTAGGCTATTTTTCTTCCCTTTAAACTTTAAACATTCAGTTTACATTAAAAGGAAAAATGCCAGGAGAAATAATTTTCACAGATGGCCAAAGGGTTGAAACAATGAGAAAGAGGCACACAAGTATGTAGGTAAATATACCAAATAACAAAAACCTTCCAATCTGTGTCATGAGGTTAGGATATTGGAATAGTTCTAAATTGATTGGTTTGACAAACAAAAATAATACCTTTAAGACTCTCAATCCAGAGCTCAATGTTTGACCTGTATTCTCTCTTATCTTTTGGTTGTTGTTGTTAATGCTCAGAAAACTGAACAATGCTTAGCAGACCAGGGGGCCACTCCCAACAATACTGGGCCAAATGGGCCATGGGTTCAATGCTAAGGCAAAAATTGCATTATTGCTCAGGCATTTTCTATGTTGATGGGACCACATAGCCAACCCTGGTATTCCTCCAGGGCCTCACAGATCATACCAACATCTGGCAATGCTTAGGAAACCATGTGTTGCCTGGAGTGGCAACCCTCGTACTAGCTTTCATGCCCCTTACATTTTTTTGAGTAAAATTCAAAATCATAAAGCAATAACAAATGACAGTGCTATGAAATTATGTTTAAAATTTCTTAATATCAGGAAATATTTCAAGCATTAAACATTCAGTATATAGACTCACTTGTAAATGTAGGCATTTGTACTAAAAATATTATATTCAAATTCATATTCTGGGTAGTGGGGTTGACCTGAATGGGCTCTCCAAATCCTTTTCATAGAGATATGCTATACTGGGAGTGGTAACAAAGGGAAGATGGGGTGCAAAATCAGTGTCACCTACTTCAGACCCTGGCATTTCATCTAAAGTAAACAACATCTCCACCTCTTAATGAAGGAGATCAGGGCTCAGAAACCCTCAATAACTTTTCCAGGATTACAAGGATCAAACACAAAGAACATTTGCATGGCAACTTCTCTTTTGAAAACCATTCCCTCTGGTAGAGAATGATTAGCCATTGGCCTACGGCAGCTGGCCAGTAAAAAGCAAAATTGCTTTTGCCATGCTCTGACCAATGCTTGAATAGAAGCAGTCAGAAAAAAAAAATAAGAAAGTTAAGAGTCTACTTTTCTTACTCTAAGCAACACAGATACTCATTTCCTAGTTCAGCTGGGATTCAAAAGGAAAGACCAATTTCTCAGAACACTTTCATATTCTGGCTGTGTCCATATAGAAATGACTAGCTCCCTCTGTCTGAAGCACCATTTACACCATATAGAAGCTTCCAAACTTGACATGTCCACAGTGATGAGGTCAGTTAGACAAATAATTACACTAACAACTATATTGACAATGGTAGTGAGTGAGAGAAATAGAATGCCTGTCTCGAAGATAGGCAGGGGGCGGGGAGAAGGGAGATGCAGGGCATTGGTGGTGAGAGGGTTGAACTGGTAAGGGGGTGTTCTTTTTATGACTGAAACCCAACTACAAACATGTTTGTAATCATGGTGCTTAAATAAATATATTGTTTAATTTAAAAAAAAAAAAGAGTAATCAATGAGACCAGGAGTTAGTTTTTCGAAAAAATAAACATGATAGACAAACCATTGGCAAAACTCACCAAAAAAAAGAGGGAAAACACCCAAATCAGTAGGATCACAAATGAAAGGGGAGAGATTACAACAGAACCCCAAGAAATACAACATATCATGAGATCATATTATGAACAACTATACTCAACTAGGCTAGAGAACCCAGTAGAAATCGACAGATTCTTGGACAAACACCCTCTTCCAAGTCTGGAAAAGGAAGATCTAGAAAGTCTAAACAGTCCAATCACCTCAGAGGAAATTGAAGATGTAATTAAAAAACTCCCTAAGAACAAAAGCCCAGGCCCAGATGGATTTACAGGTGAATTCTATCAAACATTTCAAGAAGACTTACTACCACTTTTCCATAGGCTTTTCCAAACCATAGAAAAAACAGGAATCCTCCCCAACTCCTTTTATGAGGCTAATATCACACTCATTCCCAAAGAAGGCAAAGACACCACCAAGAAAAAAAACTACAGACCAATCTCACTAATGAACATAGATGCAAAAATTCTCAACAAAATCTTAGCAAACCGAATCCAACACTTCATCAAAAAGATCATTCATCACGACCAAGTGGGATTCATACAAGGAATGCAAGGTTGGTTCAACATACGCAAATCAATCAACATTATACATCACATCAACAACATGAAAGACAAAAACCACATGATCATATCAATCGACGCAGAGAAGGCGTTTGACAAAATCCAACATCCTTTCATGCTAAAGACACTCAGCAAAATAGGATTAGAAGGAACCTTCCTAAAGATAGTTACAGCTATATATGAAAAGCCTATAGCCAACATTATACTTAATGGTGAGAAATTAGAAGCATTCCCACTAAGGTCAGGAACTAGACAAGGCTGTCCACTCTCTCCACTCTTATTCAATATAACCTTAGAAGTCCTAGCAATAGCAATCCGACAAGAGAAGGGAATCAAAGGAATTCAAGTAGGGAAAGAGGAACACAAGCTATCTCTATTTGCCGACGATATGATGATCTACATCAAAAACCCTAAAGAGTCCACAGTAAAACTCCTAGAAACAATCAACCAATACAGCAAAGTGGCTGGATACAAAGTAAATACACAAAAGACAGTAGCGTTTCTATATACAAACAATGAAGTTGAGGAGAGAGAGATTAAAAATACAATTCCATTCAAGATAGTATAAAAAAATATCAAGTATCTAGGAATCAACCTTACAAGAGAAGTGAAAGACCTATACCAGGAAAACTTCAAAACACTTCAGAAAGAAATTGAAGACGATCTAAAGAAATGGAAGAACATCCCATGCTCATGGATAGGTAGAATTAACATAGTCAAAATAACTATCTTACCCAAACTTCTATATAGATTTAATGCAATCCCTATCCAAATCCAGACACAATTCTTTAAAGAAATAGAACAATCAATCACAAAATTCATCTGGAACCACAAAAGAGCCAGGATAGCCAAACACATATTGAAAAACAAGAAGCTGGGAGGCATCTCCTTACCTAACTTGAAACTATACTATAAAGCCATAGTAATTAAAACAGCATGGTACTGGAACAGAGACAGGACCTCAGACCAGTGGGTCAGAACAGAATTCCCAGACATAAACCCCCAGATATACAGCCAACTAATATTTGATAAAAGAGGCAAGAATCTGAAATGGAACAAAGAAAGCCTATTCAACAAATGGTGTTGGTACAACTGGAAAACCACATGTAAGAAAGTGAAAATCGACCCATATCTCACCCCTTATACAAAAGTCAACTCAAAATGGATCAAAGACCTTGAAATCAGACCCAAATCTATAAAGTTTATCGAGAATAAAATAGGCAGAACACTCGAAGACCTATATATCAAAAAGGTCTTTGAGAATGGAGCACCAATGGCAAGAACTTTAGCATGTAATATAAACAAATGGGACTACATCAAACTAAAAAGCTTCTGCATGGCAAAACAAACCCTACTTAACGCAAGAAGAAAGCTAACAGAATGGGAAAAAATCTTTTCACTCGACATATCAGATAAAGGCCTGATATCTAGAACATACAAAGCACTCAGAAAGCTGAGACCCTCAAAACCAAATAAAGCCATAAAAGAATGGGGAGATGAAATGAATAGACACTTCTCTGAGGAAAACAGAAGGATGGCCAACAAACACATGAAAACATGCTCACCTTCACTCATCATCAGGGAGATCCAAATCAAGACAACAATGAGATACCACCTTACACCAGTGAGGATGGCTCACATCAAAAGTAATGGAAACAACCTTTGTTGGCGGGGATGCGGTATGAAAGGAACTCTCATCCACTGCTGGTGGGAATGCCCCCTAGTCCAACATCTATGGAGAAAAGTCTGGAGAGTGCTCAAAGAACTCAGAATTGAGCTGCCATTTGACCCAGCAATTGCTCTCCTAGGCATATACCCCCAAGATGGAAGGGCATTCATTCCAAAATACGTATGCACCCCACTATTTATTGCAGCACTCAGTATAATAGCCAAATCGTGGAACCAACCTCGATGTCCAACAACAGATGAATGGATCATTAAGATGTGGTACATATACACAATGGAATATTACATGGCAGTCAGAAACGATACAATCACAGACTTTGCAGCAACATGGATGGACTTAGATCATGTTATGTTAAACGAAGTAAGTCAGAAGACAAAAGATAAACACAGAATGGTGGCACTATTCTGAAACACCTAGAACATATAGTTTAAACACAACTAATACCTAACAATCAAATAACAGGGTTTAACAGGGTAGAAACTTCGAACACTGTAACACTCAACATATACGTGGGAGCAGTGTCCAAAATTCATGAAAAAGGAGCAACACAAACACTTGACAACACATTATACCACAAAGAAAACAGCAACAACAGAAACAACAGCATTAAGAGAACAGGTATGTGTTCAGACTTCCAAAACAAAGGCCCACAATAATCCCTTAGAGTTCGTATACAGGAACACAAGTATAGAACACCAAGGGAAATCACGACTGCAATGGCAACATACCATAACACTATGTTTTAATGCCTTTATCTTACTATATTTTAAATAACCTCTCAGCTTTTCTGCCCACAGGCGCCCTTGGATACAAAGGGCGGACAAACTAAGATGGCAACTCGGGATACCACACGAGATACCATACATAGCATGCACTACGAGAGGGCCACGAGAAAACTCTCTAACATATACTTTATCTCTAGGTTATACCTTCTTTTAGGAATTGAAGCACGTGACCAGTCAGACCACCTAAGCAGTGCCTGCGATGTACAGACTTAAACTACAGGCTCTATTCTTCGAACACATTCAACCTAACCAGCATTCCCTTGCTATTCTCTCCTCTCTTCTCACTACTTTTTTTTTTAATTCTATTCTTCTCTTTACTTTTTCCCCTTTCTCTTCTCCTTTTCTTTCTAAGGTATTTTCTCTTTTCTCTCCCTGCATACCCCTCCCATATACCTTCCCCTGTCTCCCCTCTGGAAATCCAACTATCCCTTCACCCCTCAATTCCATCCAGATCTCCCACCATATTAAAACTCTTCACCCTCAATCCTCAATCTATTAGGCATCAAGACCGACCTCCTACCCAACGAAACAGTACCCAGCACCCAGGCGAGGGGACACCCAGTCAAATCCACACCTCGTCTCCTGCAAGAAAATACAGCCAACTCCCTGCGGACTCATGCTGTGCGGCCTTCCCTACCAACTCCCCCTAACGTGGACTGTTTCTTGAAACCGGACCTAGATCCAAAAGTATCCCCAACGCAAGAACTCTTCCAAGACCTCCCTGCCGCAAATTTTTACCAATCTGAAGAAGGTCAGGGGGTGGGATAGGAAGATGCCTGGGAACCCACACACCACAAGAAACACCCAAAAGACAATGGGAAAAACTGTACCTCCAACATTGGCATAAGACTGGTAATACACCACCTCTTTACCTACTCTCCCCCAAATGTAAGGTAGTCTTTTGCACCACTTTGGTCCTTTAAAAACCTCACTAACTCACCTTAAATTTTTTTTAATTTTTTTAATTAATTAATTTATTTTTTAAATGTTTGTCCTACATATACATTTGTGAGCGCATACATTTTTGTTTCCTTTTTTTTTTCTCCTCGCTTTTGGGTATGTGACCTGTTTCTGTTATCCCCTCTGTCCACCCACAAATACACAGACATTATAATGTAGCACCACTTCCCCCTGCAAAGGCACACCAAATAAAGGGGAAATCTTATATATAAAAAAAAAAAAGAGCTCTTGTCTACTAGAGATGGGAACTCATAGTTGTTTACAATACAGGGATATCTCCTACCTTGAAAATATGTCATGTGGAATCAACTTAGACCTCAGGTGATTAGATACCATTCATCCAGCCTTGAACCCTGGATCCCAGACATAGAAACGGCACAGTTCCTCACAACAGCGGCAAAAAACAAATCCCAGCCGGGACAGCCTTAATACTGCGGGGTCAACAACAAGGGCCAACTCTAACATGATTTCCTGACAATGAGGAAAATCCGAGCATCCTGACCTTAGAGCAGATTAACCTACCTTACCAGCTAACGACAAGACAAAACCAGAAGTCTTGGCACCCTTTGGTAGGTCCAAAAACCCAAGATCGTGATTTATAGTTGACTGGCTGCTAGAACTACGACCAGACGGTATACATCTTGGGACCAAAAAAAAAAAAAAAAAAAAAAAGCTCTAGTTTAGGGTTTGAACTATGACCTGCACAATAATCAGGATCCCCAGTCCCAAAGGTCCGGCAGAGAAAATTGTAACGGAACGGGACTTTTGGAAGCACAAAGAAAGACGCTATCCTAGGTGCCACCCTAGGATCAGTGCAAAGACCAAGATCACCAACCACAGAAGATGGATTAAAATGACATGGAGGTAACAGAACCTCTAGAACCACAAAGACTGACTTCATCATAAGTCCCACCTCAGGATCTGTGCAGATACTGAGACCTCTAAACACAGAACAGAAGTCTTCCACACACCAAAAAAAAAAAAAAACAAAACAAAACAAAAAAAAACACCACCGGGAGAGTAAAGGTTCCTGAGCAAAGTCTAGTGTTGATCCCATGACAGTATGCTCCAAGGACGGAGAAACCCCATATCTCTTAGGCCAAGTGAATTCCTTTTCGAATGACCCCAATATTTACTGTGCCTGGGCAGGAGGGAAAAAATAAAAATACAAAAAGCACAAAACCTTGGTTATTATCTATATATTTTTTACCTCCATTTATTATTGTTATTATTATTTTTATTCACCTATCTATTTTGGTCGATTTCTCTGTTTGGGAGTGATTATTGAAATTGTCCCCAATCATACTTATATTTTCTCTTCCTTTCTTTTCTTTCGTTATGTGCTATGCCATGTTTCTCATTTCAAGACCATGGCGTGTTTTTTTTGTTTGTTTGTTTTTGTTTGTTTTTTGTTTGTTTTGCTTTTTGTTGTTTGTTTGTTTGCCTGTTTTTGTTTGTTTTTTTTGTGGTGCTTATCGATATAGCTCAAGCCCTCACTGGATATTTGACACTTCTTTTGGTACTGGTGGAGTGTTTCACCTTCTTTTTCTCCATCTCTCAAATCGATGATGAGAGCCTCTAGAAGGATTCCACCCAGTTTCGGGGTATTAGACCCTTACCCCAGTTTATTACTTTTCTCTTTTTCAAACAAAACCACGCAACTTGAACTAGCTAGTCCTGCCTCCAGTTAGAGGGGGAACTAAGGGAGGCATCAAGACCAAACAGGTGCAAGACTACTAAGTTGTGGGTTAGTTACAGAGGGGACCACATATTCTAGCCGACCTGGGGTGAGGGAAGAGGAAATGGGAGGTAGGACAGAAACGGAGGTGTAGGGAGGACAATTTGGTGATGGGAATCCCCCCTGATTTTATGTAAATATGTACCTAAAATATTATTGTCAACACTATGTAAACCACTATGATCAAAATAAAAATTAAAAAAAAAAAGAGTAAAAGGGTATGGACAAAAAAATAAAAGAGAGCCTGGAACATGTGTCCATCTTCTCAGTGACACCTGAAAAATTATAAACATTGCCTGTCCAGCATTGTAACAGAAAGAAAAAAAAATTTCTCCAACTATCCAAAAGTAACAAAAATGATAAAATTAATTCTTGGGAAAACTGACAGGCTATATTTCATTCATGTTTTTAGATAGAATAGAGTGGTCTTGAGATGTGGTTAGATTTGACAGTCTACTACTATCTAAATAAAGCACAAAGTGGCATAATATTGATTAACTCTTCTGGAATACTGTTTACAGGAAAACCAGCCAGATATGCTTCACAGGGTTTAGTTTCTCAAAGTTAAACACCATAAGTGTTATGCTTTAATGAGGGCTATGGATAACTATCACTTCTGTAGTGAATATCTTAACTTTACTCAAAATAAATTATTAAATATCATTATCATTTATCCCATTCATTCAATACTTAGTTGTAGTCATATTTTGTGAATTGCAAAGAAACACAGAAGCCCAGGCACAGTTCTTTCTCCAAAATCAGAGCTTTCAAGAAAATGTCAGCCTGCATATGTCTCAAAATATCTCTATAAAAGTGCATCTGAGGATGTTTATTTCCAGACATAAGGCTAACTTGTTCCATCACTTTTTCCCCTTTGATTACTTTTTTATTAAATTTATTTTCAAATTCAGTTTTATTTATTTCTTCTATTATATATTTATATATACATATTTTTTCTCTTTCTTGAACCTCACCTGTTTTGTGTCTGCTTGGAACAAAAACCGAGGGAAAAATACCCTCCTGCCTGTGATAAAAGCTCAGGTCAAAATCAGAGCACAGAGATTATGAAACCTGTCATTTTTACCCCCAAATACACCAGCAATATAATATGACACCATACGCTTTTGTATAGGCACAGTAAAAAAGGGGAAACCTTATGCACAGAAACAAGATCTTATCTCCTAGAAATAAGAACTCATATGTTTTATAATACAGGGGTGCCACCCACCCTGAACATGTGTCATGTGGACACAACTCAGTCTCCATGAGATTGGACAGTGTTTGTCCAACCCTAATCACCAGATCCCAGATGTAGAACTTATATAGTTCCCTTCAACAACACCAGGACCAAACTCCCCTGGGAAATACCTAACACCGCTTTGATACCAACTTGTGTCAGTTCTGATATGACATTCAGACAACGAGAAAACGACAACTTAATCTAAGGGCAGGTTGACCTATTACATCACCGAACTGTAAGTTGAAATCAGAAGACAATACACCCTGTGATCTGTGCAAAAACCAAGAGCGCTAACTACAGAAGACTGATTTTGACAACCATGACTGGGCAGAACTTATCCTGGGACCAATAAGAAAAATCCTATCCTAAACTGTAGCCTAGGACTTGTACAAAAATCAAGTTCTCTAATTACAGAGATCCTACTTTGACAATGGAGACTGAGAAGAACTTCTGGAACCATAATGAAGACTCTATCCTAGGCTTCAGCCTAGGACTTGAGCAAAAATTAAGAATGTTTATTACAGACACTGGTTACAACAACAGTGATGGAACAGAACTCCTAGAACCATAAAGAAAAACTCTCTCGGGGCCGGGCGGTGGCGCTGGAGGTAAGGTGCCTGCCTTGCCTGCGCTAGCCTAGGACGGACCGCGGTTCGATCCCCCGGCGTCCCATATGGTCCCCCAAGAAGCCAGGAGCAACTTCTGAGCGCATAGCCAGGAGTAACCCCTGAGCGTCACAGGGTGTGACCCAAAAACCAAAAAAAAAAAAAAAAAAAAAAAAAGAAAAACTCTCTCCTAGCCTTCGCCACAGAGGCAGGATGTCATCACCTAGATCTGAGCAGAATGCTTTCTGGCACCACAAAAAGACCTTGGAGTGTGTAAATGAGTGAGTATGGAGCCAGTAGCTGTTCCCATGACAGTATGCTTCAAGGGTGGATAAACCCTGAATCTCTTAAGCCAAGGGAATTCTCTTTCTTACTTCCGCAATACTTACTGTGCCTAGGAAAAAAAAGTCTTGCCACACCTGTTTGTTTTTCTTTTAACTTTTTTCCATTTTTCTTCTTTTTTTTTCTTTTCTTTTTCACTCTTGTCCTTGGTTATTATTTGTTTTTTTTTTCCTGACAGATACTGTCTTTAAAAAAAACTGTTAGGGTTTGTTGTTGTTGTTATTTATGTTTTTTTTTCATTTTTGTCTTCTTCCAGCAGAACCACACAACTTGAATCATCTTGTTCTGCCTCATGAATTGAGGGAAAAAAATAAAAATAAGTGGTTTCAGGACCAAACTGCTGTATGAACATTGAGTAGAATTAAAAAATGACCAGAATTAAACACCAAACCCAAAGTCAACAATAGAATCAATACCCTGTTTACAACAAGCTATACATAGAGGGGAACAGTTACACTAGCACTCCGGTGGGGGGGGGCAAAGGAGGGAGATATGGGATACATGCTGAAAAAAGTGGGGAGGAAGGACAACCCTGGTAGTGGGAATGGCCCTGATTCATTGTCACTATGTACCTTCAATATTACTGTGAAATATTTGTTACTGGCTTTTTGGTCACAATAAAAATTATTATAAAAAAGATAATAACTAACAAACAGAAGTGTTCCAGAAAAAAAGAAGAAAGGGACTTCAGGTAAATGGAAAAGTTTGTTTTTGTTTTTTTTTTTAATTTTTTATTTGTAATTATGAGAACAAGGATGCAAAGAAAGAGGACAAGGTAAAGTTACAGTGGAAGGACAATACATAACATAATTCTCAGAAGTCCCCTTGCTGATATCCCAACTTTGAAATTTCATCCAAAGAACATTAAGATTGTAACACACTATAATATTTCTTAACAGCACACAAGGCAATCTAAAGCCATAAAACTTACATAACTCCTTAAACATTACAGGCATAGCATTTTTTTTACATTTCCATATTCATGCATATTAGCTTAAGTTGACCTCAAATCTTAACTGGGTTCTTTTTAAGGATTAGAGTCAAAGGAGCACAGCAAAAATGGTGTTAGAGTGGCAATTGTTGTTTGCATAGGCCCACCAAAATATGAGGGACATGGAAAGAAATAACCTTGGCCTAAATACAAAAAGACCCGACCCCTGAAGGTTCCTGGCACAAGACCAACTCTAGGCTCCAGGCAAGCTAGATCGTCCAATCCAAGACATTGTCTGTAGTGCCAACACACTTATATTTTTCACACAGTCTCTGTTGTTGGTATCAAGCTTCTGTATTTAAGATCCTGGAATCTGTATATCCAACAATGAAGTCAGGATGTGGAGCGTCCTCTGGTTTCACCTTACAATCAAAGGGCAATGCAGGGAGCCCTGTCCTGTAAGCAAATCGTTGTTGTTGTTAAGTCTTCTCAGTGTTAATGGAAGTCTCTTTTGAGCAGGACAATGTCTGAGCAGTGTAGAGTCTTCCTTGGTAGAGGATTGCTTCCAGGTGATGCTATAGACCAGCCTGGATGTTTTGTGGATGGCTTCCCTGGTTCAGGGGAATGCCCTTTCTTCTGAGGTCTGTGCCAGGTCGTTATGTCAATGTTCAGGGTGTAAGGTCCTTTTGCACTATAAGATTTGTCTGTACCAATCTCTATTAGATAGGATCTTATTTATATGTATAGTATTTTCCCATTTTAATGTGCCTATGCAAAAAAGGAGCAATGCCACGTGGTGTTCTTGGCCCATAAGGGGGTGATAAGAACAATTATGGTTCAATCATAAGCATTAATCTGGGGGACTCTTTCTCTAAGATTCCTTGTTAAACAGCTCAAAAAGAGAAGAAGAAAAGCGGTTAGAATCGTCACTATATAAGACAACATTTAGTAAGAATTATAGCTGTCAGAGAAAAAAAACCAAAATATTCTAAAGAAATACGTGTCCATTTTATGTATCTTGAAACAGTTTGGGGTTGTTACACACAATGCACGGCTTTGGTCTGTGAAAACGCTTGTACACTACTGATTAAAAAGAGTAATGTAGATTAGAGATGTTTGGGGGGGATAGAGAGTAAAGGAATAAAAAAGAGCTTTGTAGGGATGTGGGAAAGGGCACGATACATAATAAAGATTCTGGATACGTAAAAAGTAACATAACAGTAGGAATACACTTAATATATGAAGTACGCGCGGGGTCGCTAGCCCCCGCGCGGTTCTGCAGTTTTGGGATGCAAAGGGCGGGATTTCTCCCCCGCCTCCCCCCAGGGCCCGATTAACCAGGCGTGGCCCTGAAGACCCACCAGGTTTGGGGGGATCTTGGCCCCCTGGACTAGGAGTTCAGCCCAGGGGACCTGTGGCTAGCTGTCCTGCCCAGAGCCCCCCACATACCAGTCAAACACCCAGAAATCCTGGCATGTGGAGTGGTCTGAGCCCAGCCGTGCCTCTGCAGTTTTGGGATGCAAAGGGCGGGATTTCTCCCCCGCCTCCCCCCAGGGAAAGTTTGTTTTTTAAAGAAAGCATAGAGACATGGAATGGCATTGCATATTTCAGTGTCTGACTCTCTCTCTTAAAAGGAGCTTATGTCTAAGCTCAAGCACAAAGAGGTAAAAGCAATGAGTTTTAAATCTGTGAGTTTACTGAAGTCAAGGGACATGCCAAATGAAATTCTAGGAACTACTCTGTGAGATCTAGTGTTTACCATATTAAGGAAATCCTGAGAAAGATATCAAGAGACAAATTATGACAGAGGATATAAGAATAGTAAATGTAATAGTAAAACTTGTTTAAACAGGCAAGTTTAAATTACCTACAAAACTCAATAATAATTGACAACAAACAACTCCATGCAGATAAAGAGAGATACTGAAGAGAGATAGTTATAAGGCACATGAAAATTTACCTATTATCACTTACCAGGTAAATTAAAATGAAAATATTCATAAAAATGACCTATAACAAAAAGGTAAGAAAAACAAGTATTGGCAGGGGTTTTGGAGAAAAGAAACTCTCACACATTATTTGTGGGGATGTAATAGAGGCTTTGTTCACCCTGTATTCACCAGTTACAGGGAATGTACACACACACAAACACACATGCACGCACACACATACACACACATAAAATTACCATCTGGTTTCTTTTTGTTTGTTTGTTTGATTTTGGTTTTTGGGTCATACCCAGTGGTGCTCAGGGGTTATTCCTGGCTCTATGCTCAGAATCACTCCTCACAGGCTCGGAGGAACACATGGGATGCCAGGATTTGAACCACTGCCCTTCTGCATGCAAGGCAAACACCCTACCTCCATGCTATCTCTCCAGCTCTTTAATTGTTTTTAATTGCTCGTTTCTTGGCTCTGTGTGTCACACACAATTTTAATTAATAATTTATTGAAGTAAAATTAGTCTGAAAGAATACAAATGTTTATATATTTTAGGGGTACATTGTTACTGTACCACACCCTTTGTCAACAATATAGATGAAGCTGGAAAGGGGTCACGCTCAGTGAAATAATTCAAAAGAAGGAAGACAAGTATGAAATGATCCCATGTCTGTGTAGACAATTTGGGAAGCAAAACAAGAGAACAAAGCCAAACCAAAATTCTTGGATTCTGCAGAAATTAGGAGGTGTGGGAAGGAATGGGGAGATAGCAGTGGGAAAGGGTTCTATAGACATGAGAAAAAGGATACTGGTTCCTTCGTAGTAGATACACTATGTAGTGACATATAATAGGTGTAAAAATTTTAGCCCTAAAATACGGGCTTATAAACCAACACTATCTCAATATAAAATGAATAGGATCTCTTAGGATCTCTTAAAATATGTAGGAGTGATTACACAGAAGTTAAAGTTCTTGACTTAAATATCAGGGACTTAAGTTCAATATCCAACACTTTACATGGTCCCTCAAGCACAGAGCCAGGAGTAAATCTTGAGCTCAGCAAAGTGTGTCCATCCCTCACTTCCAATTTTTTTTAAATCATTTGAACCAGAGAGATAATACAGGGGATAAAGCAAAGCACTTCGTTAAATACAGTCAACTTCTCTCTATCGCTGGTACCTCATATGGTCCCCATGCATTCCAGGATTGACCCCTGAACTTAGATCTAATAAATAAATACATTCACAAGTAATTTTAATAGAGTCTCTTTAATAAGGAATGGCTCAAATACCATTAATGGGAGAAACTCAAATATTTGTGAAAAGAATGAGATATGGATATGAAAGACCAGAAACAGCAGAGTACTTCAAGAGACCAGATAGGACTTGAGAAAACTGAATATGAGTAGTAATTTGAAAACCAGGAAGAATCATTAATGTATTCCAGAAGCATTAATGTATTCCAGGGAGATAGACCTATTTGAACAAATGCAGAGAGGCCACAGCACACAGATATGATCAGCAACTCACTTTGGCTTGAACACCAGTTGCATGGAGGGATTCATTTAAGGTCGGTAAACTGAAAGGTAGTCATAAGTGTCACTAGAAAACACGTAGGAATGCAAGGCTATTTCCCGCGTTTATCCATGTAATTTCCCTCAGAGCTTGCTATTTCCACTCATGTGAATATCATATGCTATAGTAGCAGAAGACAGGCTCCAAGAAATCCAATTCTTGAGAAGCAATAACTACAGACCAATGTGATGATAGATTTTGTTTGTTTTTATTTGGGCATTCTAACACATCAGCTATTTATCCTCAACACACTCTCCAAGGAGCCACTGGGACAATCTTCTAGCTGGCACATGGATTTCACTTGCCTATCCTTGGAGAGAAGGAGATGATGATGTGGAACTGAACCAATGTGATCCAGAGTTACAGGCTCTAACCAGAAGTAGCATGTGCAGAAACTCAGTCATGCAGAACTTCTAAAGAAGTGCTTCTCCCCTGGAGACTCCAGACCCTGTCTACTTGCCACTATTAATAGATGTTGATTTGCACTTGGAGAAATTGGAACTGTTGGAACGAATTACTGATCACGAGAAGTATGAGTGTTAGTTGGAGACAGAAATGAAATTAAAGTTAGTCTGATTGTTCTCTCTCTGTGTGATTCCTTTCTTAATTTTTAGAATTTTTAGTAAAATAGTAATGTCAGGAGCTCTAGATGAAAATCCTTATTTTCCACAAACTCAGCTAAGACATAGTGACTTTGGGCCTGGAACAATGTAGAGAGGGAAGGGCAGTATTTACCCTGTCTCCAACCAATCCAGATTTGATCGCTGGCATCCCATATGTCCCCTTGAGCACTGCCAGAAGTGATTCCTGAGTGCAGAGCTAGGAGTAAGCTCTGATTATCACCAGGTGTGGCCCCAGACCAAATTTAAAAAATGATATTAGATTCAGAAGTGTTTTTAAAACTATAAAAAACATTCTATGTGAAGATGAATTGGAAAACACTTAACTCATATATATCTAAATAAAAACCTTTCATCTTTGGTTCAATAACACTATTACATGTATTGTGCATCTATAAACTTGGTCTTTTAATACACCCTCCTTTACTTTTCCAGAAAAAGGAAAGTGAGGTAGATAGTGAGCATTTGAATTTGAATCATTCTGATTCCTACATGTTACACTCAGGATATGATGCTGAATACTTCCCATTAACGTACCATTAATTTCAGCATAAAGATGCCTGTACCCACACTGGTAACCTGATCCAATATGTGCCTAACTTGTTTTTATAACTCTTTGATTTTCAAATCACTCTGAGTTGAGATCTGAAAAAGGCAAGGAGTGACCTCAGATTATCATTCATCTGGGGAGTTACTAGAGGTAGTCTAGCTCTACACTGGCTATACTAGAGTACAACAGGTAGGGTACTGGTCTTATAAAGAGTCAAGTCTGCCAGAAGTGATCCCTGAGCACAGAGTGAGGGAAAGTACTGACACCACCAGGCATGGCCCAAAGTCAAACCAACAAACAAAATAAAATATTTTGCTTGCCTTCTGTAATAAAAGAGCAGGCTTCTATAAAAGGCACTACTTCTTGAACTTAGGATCTAGATAGTGAGCCTAGTGCAGTGGTCTAAGTTAGCTTTCATCTGGTAAGAAGAAAACTGGTACTACAGAAAGATGACCAACTCTCTGAAGTCACTCCAGATAGGCTAGAATAGTTTTCTAAATTCTATCATCCACCGGCCTGTGTTACGTCTATAAGCAAGTGAGTTAGCAATCAGAACCTCCAATTCCTCCTATGAAAAATAGAGATCTACTTCATCACAGGATTGCACTGAGGACTTTCTGAAGTCATGGATAGCTATTCTCCAGGAGCTTCTTTATCTCCCTTTCCCCAAACAGAAGACAAGATCAGGATCAGCATCAGTTACTTAATACTTGGTCATTTAGTCATTCACTGAGCTAAGAATGACTGAGCATCTATTTTGTGGTTCATATAAATGGAAATTTAAGAAATCGTAGACTTAAAGACTTGTTACTTTTACTGCCCATCTCCCACACACCATTCCCTACTCTGCCTCACTTCTCAAGGCAGAGCAAATGTCAATACAAACAAACAAAATAAATGAATAAGCAACCTTGTTCTCCAGAGGCAGAAATTTCTTACATGAGCCAATATTCCAAAACCTCTAATGCATTTGCAGCCAGGAAGAACAGGCATATCCAAGTGGTAAATAATTGCTTACAAAGGAGATGTGGCTAGAGAGATAGTATAGCAGGGAAGGTGTTTATCTGACCCAGTTTGATTCATGGCATCCCACATATTTCCCTGAGCACCAACAGAAATAATTCCTAAATTCAGAGCCAGGAGTACCTGAGTATTGCCAAGTAGATTATCTAAAACCAAAAGAGAGAGAGAGAGAGAGAGAGAGAGAATTGGTCTACATGAAGGAAAGGATAAAGTAACTACCTTTTCAAGCCTCTACCCATGTCTCTAGCCCTGAATGCATACAGAATATGTTTGTCAGCAAGATCAGACAGCTGAGAGGTCAACCCAAATGGGGAGGCAGTAAAGAGAGGGGGAAAGAGATAAAGAAATTTACAATGCTGTATTCCTGCTCTAGGAAGAGATTCCCAGTAGGAGTTAGAAGCAGACTCAAAAAGGCCTTAGTAGACTAACCACTAGCTTTTCTAATAGATAAATTATGAAAGTTAACAGAGGGAACAGGGAGGTATCAGACAAAAGGAGGATACAGAGCTTTTTTTCTGATATTTTTTATATGTACCTCAAATACAGTTCCATCTGTAATCAATATTGAGGCTGGCCTCACAAAGCCTGCTGCAGGGATGCTCTATAAAGTCCTAACATACCTCTTCTATCCTAGGCCCTCCATGAATATTTCTTACAATTGTCTGTTTCAGGAGGATCTGAACAAAAAAGAAACAGTAGAGCATAGGATACAGGACACAAAATCTGCAACAAAGAATTGGGCCTTGTAGACAATTCCTATTTTTAATCTTTATTTAAGCACCATCATTACAAGCATGATAGTAGTTGGGTTTCAGTCATAAATAGAACACCCCCCTTCACCAGTGCAACATTCCCACTACCAATGCCTCCCCCACCCCTGCCTGTATTCGAGATAGATATTCTACTTCTCTCACTCATTGAAATTGTCATGTTAGTTGTTAGTGTAGTTATTTCCCTAACTGCATTCACCACTCTTCGTAGTGAGCCGCAAACAATCCCTATTTACAAATATTTAAAAATCTATAAAGAGGAAGAATTTGGAGGGTCAAATTTGAGATACCAAGGGGACAAAATCTTATAGGTTAACTGCCATGCTCTCAATGATTAGCCTAGTCAGCAGATACTTAAAATAAGCTTGTTGGGGAAAAAATAAGCTTGTTGAAGTTTATTAGAGTGAATGGAGAACTTTCAGAGAGTTGGTCTACTTTAGGATGGGATAGGATGTGACAGGATGGGAGAGAATATGGATATGGACAGGATGAGCAAGAAAGGATGCATGAAGCAGAGAATTTCCCATCTATAGAGGTTTGAAAGCCAGAAGCTACCCAGTGGGACAGAGAAACTGGACTGGACAAGCAGCCATCAAGGGATATTTCTCAATCCTACATCTTCCTCTATTTCTCCAAAAGATAAAAGATTCCAATTCTTTCAGTGATTTGGGCCTCACTATAATTATTATTATCCCTTCTACTGAAAACCACTCCAAGAACACACATGGTTTTAGATGGAAGCTTTTGGGAGCATTCCCATATCATAATGTGCACCCCTATTGATGGATGCTTTGAACTTCCAGGGAGGTCTGAGGACTGACTGTCAGCAGCTCTGCTTCAGGGTAAGGCTCAAGTCCTCCATCCACAGGAGACTGCCTGAGAGGAGAAGGATCAGCCAGGCTTCAGGCTCAAGCCTCAAAGGTATTTTACTAATAGGAAAGTCAGGCTAGAAAGTAGAAATGACCTCAACTTGTGTGTTCCTTTGAACTATCATATAGTAGCTACCATTCCAGAGACCAAAGGAAATGGGAAGACATGGCTTCCAGGGGTCTTTGTAAGAAAAAGTTTATCCCTAATTTCACTCAGAAAACAGCATATAAATAATGGTATCAGAAATTAGCTCTAAAGTTTCTCATCTGGGCATCTTAGCATGAAATAAAAGACTAGTTATTGAAGAGAGTGAAAACAGTACACAGCTTTGTTCTCCTCTGCTTCCAGATCTCTCACCCTAAAACCACGCAGAAATCAGCAAGGAATTCTGAAAGAAGGCTTCTTTCGTCTCCTGAATCTTAGGTAAAACTTTCATTCTGGGTGGTCAGGCCAATTTCTGGTGTGATCTGGACCTTCAGAGGCAATAATGTTCAGTAACAAGCAGGAGCATGAAAGGAAGATTCTGACAAATGCTAAAAACAAAAACCCCAGATTTATAATGTGTTCAAATTTTTGGGCACTGCCATACTTACTCGTTTTCATTTTTGCCTCCTTCCTGTATTCTGAATTTCAAGAAAGGAAATGCTTCAACACTGGAGTCTCATGCCATAATACCCCCATTGAGATTCCAAGATGGGTAGCAGTGTCCTCTGCTACAGAAAGACTAAGGAGAATATCTGAAAATATGTGACTAGTGAGGTGTCCCTCTTGCTGAGGGAATGAAAGCAAGCCTTCCCAATTTGTCACCATTATAATAATCATTTTCATTTTAGTTTAAAGGATAGTAGTAACTTTTCTTTTTCAAAGTTGCTTATTTAACTATTAAAAAAATACAGGCCGTAATGTAACTAGCCCCTTAAATTATGAAACAAATAAGAGTGTAATCACCTCCATTTGCTTGAAATCCAAGTAGAACAGAAATGAAGGCTCAGCATTCTCACCATACTGAATGAGGTGGTAGGCATCCTAACTGGAGATGCTTTTTCTATAAAAGAAAGGAAGGCTTTTCCTAGCCAAAAGATGGCTTGTGGACCACTCTGAAGCTTCAAATGGACAACTCTATTGATAATTACACTACTCCTCCAGGAATACTGATTGGCATGAACAACAGAGTTGCCCCTGACAAGTAAATAAAGGAACTGACCTACCAACATATCAGCTAATATTACATTAAATTTTCAAATAGAAGCTATTTTAAGTCATTAAAAATTGATTTATCAGTTCACACCAGGAAGCTAAGCAGATATTAAAAAGTAAAAAGGAACTAATATTGGCATAAGTGTGAGCTATCTTTCACTATTGGTGGAAATGACAATTAGTTTAATCACTTTAGGAAAAAATATGGACATTTCTCAAAAATCTAAGAATTAAATTCTCAGATGATGTGCAATTTTACTTCTTGGCATCTACCATGAGGGACAAAAACATTATTCAGAAATGCTATTTGCACTTCTATGTTCAAAATAGTACTATTTGCAATAGCTAAAATCTAAAAAATAATTTAACTCTCTAAGAACAAATGACTAGATAAAGAAACTGTAATATACATATATATATATACACACACACACACACACACACACACACATGTATACAATGGAGTGCTACTAGGCAGTGAGAAGAGACAAAATCATACATCTAGCTACTACATGGATGGATCTGAAGAATATCATGCTGAGATGAGTTAGAAGAAAAGAGACAGATACAAGATAATCTGTCTCACATGTGGGATATAATGAAATATTAGAAGAAAATAACAAAAGGCCAAAGACACCTGGTCTATAGGGCTGAGCTTCTCTTCATGGAGGATGGAAGGCAGAGAGTGGTACGGTAAAGTGGGAACATTCTAATGGTATTGAAACATTGCATCTCTGAAACCATGTTATCAGCATTGTTATAAATCACAGTACCTAAAATAAAATAATAAAAATATTTTTAAGTAGAAGACAATGATGATAATACATTTGAAATTTAGGAAACTGGATGTGTCTGAAGTGATCTAATTAAATGTACTTGTTTGTTCTGGGTACAGTGAGATGACTAAGACTCAATGTACAAAGAAAAAAAAAGAAGAAAAAGGAATTTAAACAAAGAAAAGAAAAAGACACAATGTGCAGATTGCCTACCATTTAGGAAAGAACCAGAGGACTAGGGCACTTTTTTGTTTTTAACAGTTTAATCTAAGGTATAAGATAAACCCAGAGGAATTCTTCTGACCAGACTGGTAGGACAAATTTCTCCAAAATCAATGATGATTTAATTTTACTTACATCCCCTAGATAGGGGTTCCTGCCTTTGTCATTGAACCTTAAAACTTGAATCATTTTTTTCTGCCTCATATTTCTATGTCTAACTACAAATTGAGAAAAGAAAAAAATGAGTGAATGGGGCCCAGGGGCCAAGCAGTCTCAGGAGCATTGAATGGAAATAAAAAATGGTCAGATTTAAATGCCCAAAACAAAAGTTAACAACAATAGAATCAAGAGACCCAAACTATAACAAGCTAAACACAAAATGAACCTGTTACACTATAGTCCAGGGGGCTAAAGGTGGAAGTATGGGATGCATGCAGGGAACTCTGGTGGAGGGAGGTCGATACTGGTGGTGGTAATGGCCCTAATTCATTGTCATTATATGCCTGAAATACAACTGTGAAAGACTTGTAATTCATAATAGTTTCAATAAAATGTTTGTGTGTGTATATATATTTAGAGTACAACTACCACCACCACCACCACCACTACCACCACCACCACCACCATACACAATTGGAGAGTTGACCCTTTGGTTTGCTCTGGAGTACCAAAGTTCACCTTTGCTTTTTAAAGCCTCATGATTCGGCAGCCTGAGCATCTGCCTGGTCTTTCTACTGCTCTCCGAGTTGTACCTGTCCTCTCCACCTGGTTGGATGCTTTTGATTTTCCAATTTTTCAAGAAGGCTGTCAGATTTCAAGCATAGGGAGTAAAGACAGTTAATGAGGAAGTTGCTATAGCTGCTGCTGCTGCTAATGTCTGATTTGAGTTTGTGGGACCTCATTCCACCTGGAGCTGCTCACACACACCTCCGAGGGGCATCCCCTGGGCGTGTCCCAGTGAAAGAGCCAATGTCCAAGAACTCCATAGTCATTGTTAGAGAGCTGCTACTCCTCCCCATTACTCCCTTTGTTTTCTGAGCCAGAGGATTAGGGTGTGCCTCAAGGTCAGCCCAGACAATGTCCATTTCCCCAACAATAGCACGTAATTAGATCAGAGGAAGGTCACAGAGCAAATAACACTGTCAGTGAAGAATAAAAGCTAATGATTTATGCTCTTTCCTTCTAATTCATTACCTGAATGATGTCCATTACTCAGAGTCTAGGCTTGAGTAAACTGTGGTTCCTCTCACACACACGCCCTAACAGGAGGATTTTGGGTGTTGTGCCTTCTGTGTAGATTTCCCTAAGTCCAATTCTGGGCATTATGAAAACTCTTATCAACCCACAAAGTCCCATTAAAAAAATCACCCACTCTCTATAGTCTGTGCAAATAGAGGTTACTAAATTATAAGATTACCAGAGATCATCTACAAAGGAGGCTAAACATAGCCAAGTGCCACATTAAACAGGTGTTCTTATAGCAAGAAGAAAATGGGTCCAGAGCCCCAGCGATTTGGAATAAAAGCACTTTGCTTTTGTATTCTCAAAAAAAAAAAATAGGAAGACGTGTTATAAGGTGGGTGATAAATAGTGCTTACCACTGTAATATGGCATTTTACACACTTCACCTACCTCTTCTTATTTATCTTAATCATAAGATATTCACATATTGAAGTTTTGAGAATTTTCTAGGCTTGATTGATCCTAAAGCTTTCTACATTTGTATAGACACAGGATGTTGTTACTTTACCTTTCTTTTTTTTTTTTTTTGATTTTTGGGCCACACCCGGTAACGCTCAGGGGTTACTCCTGGCTTATGTGCTCAGAAGTTGCTCCTGGCTTGGGGGACCATATGGGACACCGGGGGATCGAACCGCGGTCCATCCAAGGCTAGCGCAGGCAAGGCAGGCACCTTACCTTTAGCGCCAGCGCCCGGCCCCTACTTTACCTTTTATAACATTAATTTAAAATCTACCATATACATGGGGCTATAAAAATTGTACAGAAGGTTGGGTACTTGCCATACATGAGGTCAACCTGTGTTTGATTCCCAATTTCCCATATGAGTACCCCAAGAAGCACCAGGAGTAATCCCCAAGAACATAGTCAAAAGTAACCCCAAAGCAATGATGTCTTTGTCCCCAAAGAAAAAAGAAACACAAGAAGTTTTGGGAGCTAGAGTAATAATGCAGAAGATAGAATATTTGGTTTGCACAGGGCCAGTCTGGGTTTGATCCCAGTCAACCCATATGATCTCCTGAGTTCACTAGGAATAACTCCTGAATACAGAGCCAGGAAGAACCCCTGAGTATAGTTGGGTGTGACAAACACACACACACACACACACACACAGTAAGAAGGCACTTTGCAATTTCATAATCCCCCTGTTAGACAAGAATCATTCTTCAGGTCTTACAGAAGATGAAATTGAAGTGATCAAGTAAATAGCAACTTTCCCAGCCAGAAAGCAACAGAAGCAGAGTTTGGAACCAAAGGTTTGCAAATCCAACTCAGGTCATTTTACACTGAAACTAGAGATATAGAAAAGAAATAGAACTTAAAAGAAAGTAGGAGAGTTTTTATATTAATTTATTTTTTAATTCTTTTATTTAAAGAAAATGGACCATATAATTGACATAGTTCATCATAATACATTTGTTTCCAGACAATTAAAAGCAATGTTATTGGAAAAATGAACAAAAATGGAAGAGAGAAAAAGAAAATTCAAAAACTGTAAAACACTCATTTGTGAAAAATTAGTTTAACACCATTGAAGTCATTAACACAGAAGGTTTAGTAAGATCGTGTTATATGTCCAGTCTGTTAAATTGAGATATTCCTTTAGGGATGACAGCATCAAACAAATGAAAATGTTCAGACATTTATAGCTATGAAACTACAAACTTTAAGGGCATAAACTAAGATACAGGACATCCTAGAAGAGGGCCCAGTCAGAAAATGATGACTGTGTTTGTGGGCGTGGTTACAGCTGCTAGGTTTTCCTAGAAAAAAGGAGATAAGGAGAGAGTGCAATTCATTCCCTCAAAAGCCCTGGTGATTTCAGCTGAACACCTGGCATACATGAAGTGTATTCATTCATAAAAGCATCCAAGCAAGGAATCGTAAAGAAGTGATGAGGAGAGCCATGAGTGTGGGTAAGTATTGTTTTGGCAAGGTGGAGCCTTGGCCCATCCTTTCCTCCTGAGATGGCCAGCCTTGTGCTGAGTTCATAAGGCCATAATCTTTCTCATCTCAGTCTACATCTCATTCAAGAAAAGACTGAGTCAATGGATCTGGCACAGTTCAAACATAGTGTTTGCTTGGTTACAGTGCAAGAATTTTTCAAATAAATGGAAATAAGGGGTACGGTACCCACACTCATCTTGATATCATCTCGTGATATCAGGCCAATACCTATTATACCAGAAGTGTGGGCAGGTCAGTGTCCCCACAGGATACCATAGAGGGTCAGTGATGACAAAGGATATCAGAGAAATGGTGTCTATGTTTGATGGAGGCAGCAAGCTTTAGCAGGGTAAGGGCTTGTCCCACAGTCTCCTCAGAGGCCAGTTTTAGAGGCTGGTTTAGCCATAATCTCTCACGGTTTGGTGTGAATCTTATTTGAGAAAAAACTGAGTTTATGAATCTGGCCCATCTTAGAGGGTCAGTGTTGAGGCAGGATGTGATAGAAAGTGATTGTGAATTATGTAGACAGCCAGCACCGCTTGGTTTGGCTCACCTTCTTCTCTTTAGATGGCCAGCTTTGTATTGCATAGGCTGGTGTAGCCATAATCTTTCATGGTTCTGTTTACATCTCTTTCGAGAAAAAAACTGAGTCTATGGATCTGGCCCAGTTCAAACATGGAAACTGTATTTGTGGGCATTGTTACAGATACCACACTATCCTGGAAGAAGATATGAGGGAGGGTACCTGCTTAATGTGTATGTAAACATTTTTATGGGATTATTATGTTACTGACCCTACAATGATCGGTGATTGTGTCCTACCCTAGAGTGTGACCTGGCATTCTGCTCCCACCCTAAGGTGGTACCTGATTCTGCTCCCACCATGGGGTAGTATCTGATCCCACCATTGGGTGGTACCTGATTCTGGGGCATAAAAGCAAGGGTCTGTGGAAGGTGAGGGGCTTTTTTCCTGGGGCCTATTCTTAGGCCTTTTGGCTTTGGCCTCTTCACAGAATAAAGAGCTGTTTTCTTCAGAAGCCTGACTGCCTGTTGGCTTTCTTCCCGCTGCATTCACCTCAGAACCGCCAGCTAAACAGGGTAACAGATGCGTGGTTCGAGTTGGAGGAGAAAGGCCTCATCCTTCATTCTTCCATCAATCAACCTCATCAAGGGCTGATTTGCAACATTATGGTGCCCGAACAGGGACTTTTTTGATCTTCTTGTCATCAAAATTGATCCAGTGTTGTTTTGCAGCAATTTTACAGTATGAAGTACAGTGTCCATAGTGAACTTTACCATAATGGTTTGACACTGATGATAAATTGTATTTCTTAATCTTGCTTTTATTCTCTGAAGTGAATCGGCTGAACAGGGTAACAGACTCGTGGTTGAAGCTGGAGGAGAAAGGCCTCATCCTCCATCCCTTCATCAGTCAACCTCATCAGGGGCTGATTTGCAACACCTGCTCTTGTCCAAAAAAAAAAAAATCCCGGCAATAATAGGCAAATACCTGGCTTACTAAAGTGTGTTCAGATAGATGTCCACAGAGGAATTGTAGGCCAGTCAATGATGAGGTATAATCAGGAAAATGGTAACTGTGATGATGTATGCAGAAAGCATGGTTTTGTCACAGTGGGGGATTGGCCCACCATCTCTTCCTGAGATGGTCAGCTTTGTTCTGTGTAGGCCAGGGTAACCATAATCTTTCAGGGCTCAGTATACATCTTGTTTGAGGAAAACTGAGTCTAAGAACCTGGCCTGGTTCCAATAGGGAATGATTCTGATTACAGAGGCTAGTCTTTCACAGAAGAAAGGAGGTATGAGGAAGGTTGCCCACACTTTTTCAAAAATGCCTGGAGATATCATCCCAACAGCCTCCTACATTTGTTGTGGCCAGATCAAGCTCTCCCACACGGAATTGTAGAGGGTCACTGATGAATCAGAACATTAAAAAATGGTAATTGTTGGTGATGTAGGCAGCAAGCATGGCTTTGGCAGAGTGGAGTCTTTCTCCTCCTGAGATGGCCAACCTTGTTCTGAGTGGACCCATTAGGTCATAATCTTTCACATCTTGGTGTATTTATTATTTGAGAAAAGACTAAATTCATGGAACTGGCACAGTTCAAACATTGCACATTGAGTCTATGGGCATGGTTATAATTGCAGGATTTCCTGAGAGAATGGAGATATGGGGCAGGGTGCCCACGTTTATTCACAAAAGCTCTGGTAATATCATGCCAATATCCAGCTTACATGAAATATGGTCATATTGACATCCTGCAGTATATACTAGATGGTCAGTGATGACACAAGATATAAAGGAAATGGTGACTGTGGGTGATGTAGACAGTAAGCACAAATTTAGCAGGATAGGACTTGTTTCACCCTCTTCTTCTGAAATGGCCGGCTTTGTACTTTGTAGGTTGGTGTAGTCTTAATCTATCATGGTTCAGTGTACATCTTGTTCAAAAAATACCAATGACTTAGGTTTCAGAAGATTGGATATTGGTCATTTACCCCTGAACCTTAGATCCCATCTATGAAACCAGATGGTTTTGTACACCAGCACCAAGAATTGGACTTCTACCAGGCAAGGCTCTAATATGATGCCTTGGCACAAACTTGTAAGCATAGGCATGCAGAATGATGCTTGGCCCACCCTCTCGCCCTGAGAAGGCCAGTATTGTGCTTCATTGGCAGGTATAACCATAATTTCACAGCTTGGTATTTATCTTGTTTAAATAAGACTGAATCTAGGCTGCTGCCATAGTTCCAAATTGGTGACTCTGCTTATAGGCCAATGCTCACAATCAGTGACAGGATTTCTCAAAGAATGGAGATAATGATCAGTCTGCACACATCCAAAATTTCCCTGTTGTAATAAGCCCAACACCATCAAACCTGGAGTGTACTCATATAGTGTCTCTGCAGAGAACCAGAGAGGGTCAGTTTTGAGTCTGGTCATCAGGGAAAGGATGGAGGTGAGTGATACAGGCAAAAAACTTACCTTTTTCAGAGTTGAATCTTAACCGTGCTTTCCAACAGAGTGGCCAGCTTTATGTTGCCTGGGCCAAAGTAGGCATTCTTATTCATGGCTTGATGTCCACCTCTGTTGAGAAAAATCTAATTTTATGAATCTGTCCAGAATAGAATATTTCAACAGTGTTATTGGGCATATTATAGATACAAAGTTTTCTTGGAAAAAAAGGTGATAAGGGGGAAAATGTACACACTCATACAAGAAAACATGGATAAATCATCCCAACCATCTGCTTACCTGAAATATAGTCAGATTGGCTTCCTACAGAGAATCACAGATAGTAGTGTTGAGGCAGGTCATCAAGGAAACAGTGTTGTAGGTGATGAAGGCAGTAAACATGGCTATTGCAGGGTGATGGTTGGCCCACCCTTTCTTCCTGAGATGGCCAATATTGCTACATTGGCAGGTGTAGCCATAATTTCACAGCTTGTTCATCTTGTTAGAAATAAGACCAAGTCTAGGCAGCTGCCATGGGTTCCAAATTGATGACTCTGCTTATGGGCCAATGCCCACAATCACTGACTGGCTTTCTCAAAGAATAGAGATACTGAGCAATGCACACATACAAAATTGATAAAAGCCCAACACCAGAAAACCTAAAATGTGTTCATATCGTGTCTCTGCAGAAAAGCAGAGAGGGTAGTTTTGACTCTGGTTATAACTATGAGTGATATATGCAGCAAAAGTACCTTTTTCAGAGTTGAGTCTTAACTCTGCTTCTGCATCTAGTGGCCAATCTTATGGTGATTGGGCTAGAGTATGCATTATCATTCAAGTCTTGGTGTCCACCTCTGTTAAGGAAAAAATGAGTGCATCAAACTGGCCTATTTCAAATATTTCAACTGTGTTATTGAGCGTGGTTACAGATGCTAGGTTTTTTTAAATGGAGGTATTGGAAAAGATGTCCACACTCATTCAAAAATGCCCTCGAGAAATCATCCCAACCATCAGCTAACCAGAGATGTGGTCAGATTGGCTTCCTACTTAGCATCAAAGAGAGTAGTGTTGAGGCAGGTTATCGGGAAACAGTGGTTATGGGTTATGTAGGCAACAAACATTGCAATTGCTATTGAAAGGTGATGCTTGGAGCACCCTCTCTTACTGAGATGTTCAGTATTGTGCTTCATTAGTGGGTATAGCCACAATTTCACAGCTTCTTGTTCATCTTATCAGAAATAAGACTGAGGTTATGCAGTACTATGGTCCCAAATTGGTCATTCTGCTTATGGGCCAATGACCCCAAACAATGTCAGGCTTTCTCAAAATGGAGATATTGAGCAATTGCCCTGTTGATATAAGCCCAACACCTGCAAACCTAAAGTGTGCTCAGATCGTATCTCTGCAAGAGAATCAGAGAGGGTCAGTTTTGATTCTGGCCATCAGGGAAAGGATGACTATGATTGTTGTATGTAGCAACATACCTTTTGCAGAAATGACTCTTGCTCCTGCTGATATAATTGAGTACATAACTTTGGCTGTTTTCAAATAATTTAACTGTGCTAATGGGCATGGTTACAGATGCTAGGTTTTCTTGGAAGAAAGAACATTTTGAAAAATATTTATGCTGCCTTGGTGAGAATACACTTTATCATTCACAGCTTAAGTTCATCTCTGTTGAGATAAAAATGAGTGTATAAATTAGACTGGTTTCTTATATTTCAACTAAGTTATTGGGCATGGTTACAGATGCTAGCTTTTCTGGAAAGAAAGATCTGTCAGAAATAAGATGCCCAAATTCATCTAAATAAGCCCTGGAGAAATAATCTCAACCATCTGTTTACCTAATATGTGGACATCAGCTTCCTGCATAGAATATAGTAGTATTGAGGCAGGTCATCAGGAAATAGTGGTTGAGGGAGATGTAGGCAGCAAGCATGACTACTGTAGGGTGATGCTTTGCTCACCATTTCTCCCTGAGATGGTCAATATTGTGCTTCATTGGTGGGTGTAGTCATAATTTCACAGCTTGTTGTTCATCTTGTTGAAATAAGACTAAGTTTATGCAGCTGCCATGGTTCCAAATTGGTGGTTCTCTTTATGGGCCAATGCCTACAAACAGTGACAGACTTTCTCAAAGAATGGAGATATTGAGCAATCTACACGCATCCAAAGTTGTCCTGTTGAAATAAGTCCAACACTGGCAAACCTACAGTGTTCTCAGATCATGTCTCTAGAGAGAAGGTCAGTTTTGAGTCTGGCCTTCAGTGAAAGAATGACTTGAATGACATAGGCAGCAAACTTAACTTTGGTAGGGTTGAGTCCTGGCCCTGATTCTCTGAGTGGCCAAATTTCCGCTGTGTGACTGGTCTAATCATAAACTTTCAAGACTTCGTTTGAGAAAAGACTGAGTCTATGGAGCTTTTCCAGTTCAAAAATGGTGATTGTCAGGGCCAACGAGGTGGCGCTAGAGGTAAGGTGTTTGCCTTGCAAGCGCTAGCCAAGGAAGGACAGCAGTTTGATCCCCCAGCATCCCATATGGTCCCCTCAAGCCAGGGGCAATTTCTGAGCGCTTAGCCAGGAGTAACCCCTGAGCATCAAACGGGTGTGGCCTGAAAACCAAAAAAAAAAATGGTGATTGTCTTTGTGGGTGTGTTTACAATGCCAGACTTTCTCAGGAAAAGCAAAACTTGGAAGGGTGCTTGCACACTTCTAAAAAGCCCATAACTGGTATATAGCATTGTTGTCAGATGAAAGTCGATACAAGAAATTGTAGCATGAGAGTTTAGGTGTAGTCTGGGGAGAAAATAGTGATGATAGATGATGTAGGCAGAAAGTGTGAATGAGCTGGAAGGGTGCATTGCAAGCCCTCTCCTCCCAAGATGGTCAATGTTGTGCTACTTGGTCTTTGTATAGCCATCATTTTTTCACATCTCTTTGTACATCTGGTTCAAGAAATTTTAAGTCTATGGAACGGCCCAGATGCCAAATGGTCACTTTGAGTGTGGGTGTGGCTGTAGCATATATTTTCCATAAGAAGAGTTACTTGGAGGATGCTGAGCTCATCTATAAAAGCCAAGGAAAGTTCAGGCCAATGCCTGGTATACAGCAATGTGATAAAATCAGTCACCACAGGGTATTATAGAGGTGATTTTAAAGGCATTACATCAGGAAAATGGGGATTAAGATGATATAGGCAGCAAGTATGGAAACATCTGAATAGAAACTTGGTCCACATTCTCCTCCTGAGATGGCCAGCTTTGTGCTTCTTGAGACAGAATAGTCATTGTAATTCATGGCTTGGTGTCCATCTCTACTGAGAAAAAGAAAATGAATGAATATAGCCTGAGTTTAAAATTTTTAAATGTATTATTGGGCATGATTATATATGCTAGGCTTTCTTGGAATAAAAAAGACCAAAGTAATTTACATATCTTTCACAGTAATATTTTAGGTACATATTGACATTGGATCAGGGGAATTCCCACCACCAAAGTTGTCCTCCCTCCACTCCTGTTTCCAGCATGCATCCCATATTCCTCTCCCTTACCCACCCGGACTGGTCCCCTCTGTGTCTTTCCTGTTGTAGATTGGGTATCGATTCTGTTGTCATTGGATTGGGTTTTGTATTTAAGCCTGATCATTTTATTACTACTTAGTGATCATACAACTGTTTGGTCTTGGTGCACTCCATTATTTCCCCCTCTAATTGAAGGTGGAACAAGTTGGTTCAAGTTATGTGGTTCTGTTTGAGGGAAAAAATAAACAAATAAAATGGGGGTAAGAATCAAGCAAAAAATGGGTGGAGTTCTTCTAGAGGCTATAAATATTAATTTGAGAGAAGAAAGGTAAAAAGGAAGAGAAACACACATCAACAGGGGCCATAGAGATAGCATGGAGGTAAGGCATTTGCCTTGCATGCAGAAGAACGGTAGTTTGAATCTCGGCATCCCATATGGTCCCCCGAGCCTTCCAGGAGCAATTTCTGAGTGTAGAGCCAGGAGTAACCCCGAGCACTTCTGACTGTGACCCAAAAATAACAACAACAAAAAATAAACAAAAACAAAACAAACAAACACAAAAGGAAACACATCAATAATACAAAAAGAAAAATCAAACAAAAAATCCAAAAGTGCACCACAGCAATAAAGACAAACATCACACACTATGATCCTGAAATAAAAACAAAACAAAGTGCAAAAAATGAAAACAACAGCAGCAATAACAACAACCCCCCCCCAAATTTTTGTGCTGTTTTTTATTTTCCTGCATAGGCACAGTAAATAACAACCCCCCCAAATTTTTGTGCTGTTTTTTATTTTCCTGCATAGGCACAGTAAATATTAGAAAGGGAATTCCCTTGGCCTAATAGATACAGGGTTTCTTCACCCTTGAATATACTGTCATGGGAATAACTACTGACTCCATACTTGTTCATTTACTCTCCCCTAGGTCTTTTTAAGGTGTATGGAATGCTTCTGTTCCATCATGGATGATAAAATCAGGCCTCTGAATGTAGAGATGTTGGTATCTGCATAGGTCAAAGAATGGAGTCTATGATGAAGTCTTTCTTTACATTTCTAGAAGTTCTGTTCCATCACTGTTGTTTTAATCAGTCTTCTGTAGTCGGTGGTTTTGTTTTTTGCACTGATCTAGGATGAAGCCTAGGATAGAGTCTTTCATTATGTTTCCAGAAGACCTGTTCAGTTGCAGTTGTCTCAGCCAGACCTCTGGAGTTAGAGATCTTGGTGGTTGTACAGATCGTAGGCCTAGGGCTTTATTTATTAGTCCCACGATAAGTTTTGCCAAGTCACTGTTACCATCATCAGTCTTCTGTAGGTAGCAATCTTGGCTTTTGCACAGATCAAAGGATGACAAGTCTTCTGACTTTATCCAATCATTAGATGGTGAGGTAAGACAACCTGCTCTTATCTCAAGATGTTGCCATTTCCTCATTGTGAGGATATAATATCCAATCTGACACATGTTTGATGTCAGAGCAATATTAAGAATGTCCCAGAAGGAATTTGGTTCCTGCAGCTATTGTGGAGATCTGTGTCAGTTCTATGTCTTATATCTAGGTCTATACACCTGGAGTCTAAGTTGGGTCCACATGACATTTGTTCAAAATGGAAGGTTCCCCTGCATTTGTAAAGAAGTATGAGTTCTTATCCCTAGTAGATAAGATTTTGTTTCTATATGTAAAATGTTCCCTTTTTTAGTATGACTTTGCAGGAAGAAATGGTGCTATATTATATTGCTGATGCATTTGGGGGTAGGAGTATCAGGCTCCATCCTCTCTGTGCCCTGGTTTTGACCTAGGCTATTATCCCAAGCAAAACTTATTATTGTAGGTTTTTGTACCAAGCAGAACCAGAAGAGGTGAAGTTAAGAAAGTGAAGAAAACAGAATCAGGACAGAAAAAAAACATATATATACTTGCATATGTATATAGAAAAAATTTAGAAATGAGTTAAAAATAATTAAGGGAACAAAGTGATACAGACTACCTTACATTTGGGGATAAACAGGTTAAGAAGTAGTACTATATAGGTCTTAAACTTATAAAAGAAATATAGGTTTCCCCGTGTCTTTTGAGATTTTCTTGTGGGGTGTGGGATCCAGGGCATATTTTCATCGTACACCCTGGTCTTCTTGAGATTAAGAAAAGATTTGTGGGGGCCGGAGAGGTGGCACTTGAGGTAAGGTTTCTACCTTGCAAGCGCTAGCATAGGAAGGACCGCGGTTCAATCCCCCAGCATCCCATATGCCCCCCCCCCAAGCCAGGAGCGATTTCTGAGTGCATAGCCAGGAGTAACCCCTGAGCGTCAAACGGGTGTGGCCCAAAAACCAAAAAAAAAGATTTGTGGCAGAAGGATCTCTGGTAGAGTTCTTGCACTGGGGATCCTTCTGGAGCTGAGTCCCATATCCAACAAAAGTTTGGGAATGAGGAGGAGGTCCACACACCATGAGTCAGCAGGCGTGTTGATTGTAGTTTCTTGCCAGGGATGAGGTGTGGGTCTGAGTTGGTGTCCCTTCGCTTGGGTGCTGGGTAATGTCTTCTTGGGGTAGGAGGTCAGTCTTGATACCTAATGGGTTAAGAACTGAGGATAAAGAGCTTTAATAAGGTGGGATATCAGGTTGGTATTGGGAGTGAAGGGATAGTAGGATTTCTGAAGGGGGTACAGGGTATAGTATAATGCAGGGGGCTAGTGGTCCTCAAACTATGGCCTGTGGGCCACATACTGTATTTGTACCTGTTTTGTTTCTTCATTGCAAAATAAGATATATGCAGTGTGCATAAGAATTCGTTCATAAGTTTTGTTTTTACTATAGTCAGATCCTCCAATGGTCTGAGGGACAGTGAACTGGCCCCCTGTTTAAAAAGCTTGAGGACCCCAGAATAGGTTGTTTACAATTTAGGTTTGGCTCTCATGGAGGAGTCCTCTCTGTGTGAGCTCATGCCCACATAGAAACATACAATAGTTAGCTTAGGTATAGCTTAAGAAAGAGAGGAGGAGAGAGCAAGAAATAAGGGGAGAACAGAAAAATAGGTAAATATAGTAAAATTAAGGTAAAGAAGCTAATAAATCAACTAAGAGAGCTTGGGCTGGTGTGTCGAAGTTGGGTTTTTTTCCTCAATTTCTAGGGATTTTGTTAGTGATGGGGTTGGGCCTTCCTGAATAAAGAATTAGGAATTAGGTGATGACTGGAGCAATTTAGGATACACATGGGTTTTACATCTCCAGTACTAATTAGTGAGCCCTATCAATGTAGATGGTTACCCTATGTAGTATTGTCTGCTGCATCTTATATATCGAATTTCCTTACCTAAAAGAAAATAACAGTGTGGTTTTATTTGACCTAGGTTGAATTGACAATAATGAGGAAGAAGAAGTTGGGGAAGAAAAGGGAGAAAGAAATAAGTAGTAAGAAGAGAGAAGAAAAGAGAAAGGAGATGTTAATTTGTCTAAATGTGTTCAATGAGTAGGTCCTATAATATAATCTGTGGGTCACAGTTGACTTCTTCAGTGGTCTGGCTGATCACATGCTTCAGGTCCTAATAGAGGCTATAACCCAGAGGTAAAGGGTATATTAAAGTGTTTTATCGAGACATTTTCATAATGCAAACTGAGTAGGGTATCTGGTATGACTGAGCACCGAGGTGCCAACTTAGGTTGTTGGCCCTTTTTATCCAAGATCCCCTGTGGACAGAAAAGCTGAGATGTTATTTTAAATATAGTAAGATTAAGGCATTAAAACATATTGTTATGAAACACTTCCACTGGAGTCACTGTCTTCCCATCATATTCTTTACCTGTGATCCTGAAAAAGATCCCTAAGACATTATTATTTGCCTTTGTAGTAAAAGGCTGAACACATACCTGTTCTCTCTATGCTGTTGTTTCTGCTGTAGCTGGTTTCTTTATGATATCATGTATAGTTGAGGCTTTGTGACACTACTCCCCAGTAAATGTTGACAATTACAGTGTTTGAAGTTTCTACCCTGTTAGTATTTGTTCAAGGAGTATTACATATATATAGTATATCTTTTAGGTACTTCAGAATAGTCCTATCATTCTGTGTTTATCTTTCATCTTCTGGCTGACTTCATTTAACATATTTTGTAGATCCATCCACGTTGCTGCTAAACTTGAGTTTTTATCAATAATGAATAGAGACATGGAACTAAGTAATGAAAATTAATAATATAACCAATGCAAAGAAATAGGTCAATCAGGTAACTTCCCAAAATACCAACTGATTTATTTAGTCATAAAGATAACTAGGTGCCCCCAATCTCAGAGATATAATACCACAAAGGTTTCTTTTTAGACCATCATGAACTTAAGGTCACTGCTGTAAGGGAAGAGAGTGAGGGATTTGCCTTTCTTTTTAAAGCCCTTGACCAGAGGGTTAGAGAGATAGTACCACATAAAGGGTGCTTGCCTTGTCACAGTCAACCAGGGTTTTATCTTTGGCACCATATATGGTCCAGTGAGTCACTAGGAGTGACACTGAGTGAAGGCCATAAGTAAGAGAACTGTTGGATGTTCAAAACAAAACAAAAGTAAACCCCTTGACCAGAAATAATAGGTAACAAACACTTCCTCTAAAAGCTCATTGGCAATAACTAGTTAATACCCACATAATTAAAAAAAAAAGTCTACAAACATGAAATCCTCGTGGATTTTGATGGAGATAAGATGAAAACAAGGATACAACCAATTTTTAAACATTATGAGAATAAATTTAAAAAAATTGACAGTTAACCCGAGTTTTTATATAATGGGTATAATAGAACCTTTTATATAATGGGTATAATAGAACCTTATTTCATTCTCATTGAAATAGAAAGCATCGTCAATTGCAAATTGACTAAATCACTAGTCACTAATCTCACTCTATTTCTCTACACTAGTTTTATTATAGAAGTTGCTCATTACAGTGATGACCCATCACCAAGCCTGATATCAGCCAGGTGATCATTCCTGAAAGTAACAGGGAAATCCTAAACCAAATCTCATCTAGTCATATGAATTACTGGCAACGTGTGATAACTACTTTGCTATATTTAAATTTTAAGTCCATGTAGAAGCTTTCCACTATATTGCAAGAAGTTTCTCAAGAACAGAAATACATACAAAAGGGCTAACAGGAGAAGGAGAAACAGTGAAATAGGAAATTTCTGCCCAAAGACAAACTAGAAGGAAGCAATTTAAACTCCATTTTAATGAGTTGTAACTAAATTCTTAGAAATTACCTTTGTCTTTGAGTTGTGAGAAATTAAACTACCCACTTCTGAGTGATGGAGGAAATGGTAAACTTAAAATCTGTGTCAAAAAAATAGTTAAAATGCTAACATCAATGTGTATACTTATCTTCTCATTTTTATCTTATACAGAAAAAAATCTGATTTAGCGGAAAATGTTTCTCTCCCACCAACTAAAATAAATGCTGAGCAAAAGTGTTCTTAACATTGACATGAACAAATGCCAAATTAGCTGAAAGAATGGAAGCCAACTCTGTAAGTCTAAGGAAACACTCTGATACAGACTATAACACTAATTGGGACTGTCATAGTTTTTAAGAAGTGACAAGGCAAGTTACCAGTGAATTTGGATACCCTATTTAAAGTCCCAAGTGGCCACAATAATATTTATGTGGTATAATTATTTAGTTGGTGAAACAAATAAGCTACTCTAATGGAGTGTCAAGTCTGAGCCTAAATTGCATGACATATGGTCATCAGTGCATCATATAAGGCAATGGTATCAGGTAAGAGACTTGAACTTGTGTTAAGAAACATCAACATAAAGTCAATCCACAGAACAAAATGTGTTTCAGTTTTTTCTCTCCAAAAGAGAGACCATAGCACCTGCCTTTACCACAGAGCTAGAGATACAAGGAAAGTCTAGAAGAGAGAGGTTTAGTCTCAAAGACTCTTAGAGACACTGCAGAAATCCACACAGGGATTACCTGTCTTTGCTGAGTAATGGGGATTTCCCCCACCAGGAAACAGCTCTCTGCTCTTGAGAATGCACAATGTCCATAGCAGGCAAAAGCTGCCATGCTGATGTAGCTGCTATTGTAAAACTCTTGGCAATGCTTTTAGTTAACTAAGTTCATTCTACTTAAGGATATATAACATCCAGTGAACAGGAAAATACCAAGAGGGCCTCCTCCTACATTCTGTGTGTGGGAGTGACAACATAGGTTCAAAGTGCTGACTTGTCAGCAAAGAAAAAGAATTAAAATACAACCTTCCTTTTTTGTTTTTGTAGTACTTTGATATTCCTGGGATTTCCCACTTTTCAATCTATCACCCCAAAGCAGAGTCTTTCTCTTCACAGGAACACAGATAGAAGGCACTTTTCTTATTGCTCTTTATTTGGATATATTTCCAAAATAATAATAACAGCTGCCCTCTTAGAGCCCACACATGGGATGTCATTCATAAACTAGCATTTTCACTATAACAAAGAAACATACATCAAATTTGGGCTAGAGTTGAATGAATTCTTCTTTGGTTTTTGGTTCTGTTTATTTTATTGTTCAGACCCTACCATACTGCAAGATTTTGTTAGGTCATATAAGACCTTCATGCTATTCAAATGAGAGAAGTTAATGTTAGCAGTTACTGCCTTCTAGGATTCTGTTCAGAGCAGACTCACTAAGGGACTATGAATAGGCTTCACATTTGTAACAACCCTTTTTCGTCAACTCTGATACTAGTGTACAGTAAAGAGTACTGGCCACTCAGCTTGTGTTGCTGAAAATGAAAAAAAAAAACTCAAATCAGGCAGATTGGGTCCACTTTGGCACATCTATTGCACAATTGCTACAAAGGATGGTGAACTCACACTTAATCAAGTAGTGGCTCTTAAAAACCAATGTAAGAGCTTCATCAGTAAAATAAGCATTACCTCTGTAGAATCAATCCCTTCAGAAAATAATTGCCAGAATGTTCCCTCAGTAATTCTGAACCATAAACAGCATCATAAAATTCCTGTCTTCAAAGGAGTTAAACTTTTCAAGAATCTACTATTTCATTCATTCTTATAACATAGTTATACAGAATCCAAAAGCAGTAACATTTGACATTCTTCCAATTTAGGGGGTTCCAACATTTAGCTGGCACTAACTTGGGCCAGATTCTTAGGCAATTATTTATTTCCAGTAGGCTCTTGTGTCAGCCTATGGTCATTTGCTTATTCACAAACTAGGCAAATATTCACCCAATGCTGACTTGGTGCAAAGCACTGAGCTGTGTGCCAGGACAGGGAACTGATTAAGGAAAGGCTCTGCCCAGAGAAATTTATAGTGTAGGAGGCAAAGGTTGGGAAATAGAGATCAAGAAGATCTGAGAAGAGCAGGCAGCATAACTGAGTAGTTATGAACCTTCTACCTGTCATAAGAGAGATCTGGGTTCATATTCTTGCTCATACTCTCATTTGTCTTTTTTCCATCTCACTTAGTTCTTTCTCATATACAAAACGTGCTGCCTATCTCTTGCTTATGCTCATCTGTGTGCACAAACACAGATGCATACCAACATTCTAAGACAGTTTGGGGTTGTTAGTGTTTGTGTATATTCCTCAGGGATGAAACTCCAGCACAGTACCTCAGATGTACCAAGTGTTAAATAAACATCTGTTGGATATGTCTGTAGTATAATATGTACCCTTGTTGACCCTAGTTTCCTCACCTATAATATAAGGGTTACATTGAGGATTGGATTAGATAAACTACTCAAGAGCTCAGCTCTGTTCCTAGGCCATAATAAGTATAATAAGTGACCATTATTAAGTTTCTCCAGCAGAAGAAATATCAAGGAACCAGCCACAATAATCCTGAAGAATAAGAAGTATATTGTGGCCACAGTCTAAGTGGAAAGGACTCAATTAGAAAGATAAGATGAAGAGGAAGCAAAGTTATCCCTTGAAACAGTTCCAGGCTCCTATTGCTCTAACATAACAGACTCCATTTTTGACCCTGCTTCCCAAAATACTTGTCCCTAAAAAGTTCCTTTTCCTGATTGCTTGCTGGGCCCATCATAGACCCAAGGTTCTCTCCCCTTAAAACAAGGGATCGCCTTTGGGGTTCGATAGTGGCAGGATGGTTTCTGGGTGTTCAGTATAAATCCAGAGGAGAGGAAGGCTGTACTGTGACTGCAACAAGTAAAACAAGAGGCTTTCCGCTGGCTGACACACCTCTGATTCAGTCTGCCCTGACAAAGCTGGAGATTAAGTTTCCTTGCCTAAAGCTGCAAGAAGAAACCTAACACCCTTCACTAGCTAAGAGGAGAACACGCTTTATTAACCCAGCCTTAATTATATTCCATTTTGAGATTCAATAGTTTCGATTGCAACACCACATGAAACCAGGGTGAGTTGCATCCCATGGTACTGTGGCCACAAATGAGATCGGAAAAGTGCCTTTAAGGCAGTGACCCGCTTCTGCCAGCCAGCAAGCCAATCTACGCAGAGCAATCTGGAGCCCGTGCCCAATGCAAAGGGGGGCCCCCAACATAGCCGAATGAGGGTAGGGCTGGGCCGGCAATCAGCTGAGTAACTTAAATCTGGCATCTACTTATGAAAGAAATGATGTCTCATGATGAAAACTGAGAAAGAAAGTGTGACAAGATTTACACGCAGCCTCAAGTTCCCTTGAAAGCACTGAGCACAGCTATTCCTCCACGCAGATGAAATTCTTCATCTAATCCTCTCAATCCCACACTATTCCCCACCTCCATGCTCTAGAAAGAGGCATAATCGTCTCCTTTTTAGTAGACAGGAGAGGATCTTCCTTAAACTATGGCAAGGTTGTTTATTTGTTTTGTTTTGTTTTTTGCTTTTTGGGCCACACCCAGTGACGCTTGGGGGTTACTCCTAGTTTTGTGCTCCTGGCTTGGGGGACCATATGGGATGCCGGGGGATTAAACCACAGCTCGTCCTAGATCAGTCACATACAAGGCAAAAGCCCTACTGCTGTGCTACTGCTCTTGTCCCAAGGTTGTTAATTTTGCACTTTTTTTCGATCATATTTTCTCAAATTAGATGGTTTGCCTTCCTGTATTTTTCTAACAAGAATATAGAAACAATTCATTGGTTCAAGGACTGAAAGTCCCCACTATAATATTAATAATTATTAATAACTTAACATTTACTAGGTATTACTAGGTTCTATTTTAAAGCTATATTCAATTATCTCATTAATCTTTACAATGGCTTTATGAGGCAGACATGTGCATTTCTTATTTGTAGTTCCCACAGTCAGGAAAGGGGAAAAGTGTGGGCTCACACCCAAAGTGACACAAAACCTAAGCTAGTCCCAGCCATTATGTTCTGTGCCTCTGGCTGATGGCAAATCTTAGAAGATGAGAGGCCTGCTTGCATCATCTGGGATCCCCAAGGCCCAGCAGAAACCCTGATACAGGGTTTTTTACTGATGCAGGTCTTAGTGATGCTTGGTAAATTGAATAGCTAATTGGTTAATTAATTGGTTGATTTTAAAGAATCCTAAACTGGGAGCACGGAGTCCAGTTGGAAGCCAACTGTTATAGTAATAAACCATGTGTATTTGAACAGCTCTTCCCTGGCCTTGATTATTTCTATTTGAACAATAAAAGGGTTGGATTAGTCGACACTGGTAGCATCTGATTCAGGGTCTTGCCCCAAGTTCACCTTTCAAGTAAACCTCCAGAGCCTATATTTAAAGTCTTTTTGTCTCCCACTCTCCTACCCAAACTTCAATCTACATTCACTGAAATGGACTCTTAGCTTGACAGCAGCACCTTGGCCTGAGGCCTAGTGAGTCATAGATTAGTCAGGCAGATATGTAGGTGTGCACATGAGTTACTGCAAAACACACAAGACTAGTGACTGTCTACCAAAGGAAAGAACAGTTAGCACAACTTGTAAATGATGGTGAGACTTTGTTAACCCCAAGGGGACCTTCCCTCAATCAAGGAAGCTGCAAATATCAAAAGAACCTTCCTGGACACAGAAAAGCAAGGTGTTTCCAATGAAAAAATTATAATTTAGACATAGTCACTAACATTCAGGTCATTTTGTCACACTTTGAAAATTTTTCATTAGTCCCTGAACATCCCAGTACTAGGTGAAGCAAAAGGTCAATAAAGAGGAAAAAAATATTACTTCAGGAACACACAACTGGGACCAGAGTGATAGAACAGCAAGTAGGATGTTTGCAGCCAAACTGCGTTCTATCCCTAGAATCCTATATGATACTCTGAGCTGTCAGGAATGATACCTGAGCACTGATTCATGAGTAATTTCTGAGCACTGCCAGTGTTACCAAAAAAAAAAAAAAAACAATAACAGAAAACAACATAAAACACACTTGTGATATCCAACAGCTATCTGAGTAGGACTCAAAGTATGAATCAAAGAAAGTTCTGTGACTAAAAGAAGGAAAAGAAGAGTGTCTAGAAACAGGCTGATTTCTCAAAAGAAAGGCCACCCAATTGAATCTTTGATAAAGAAATGGGCAGGTGGAAGTGGGAGAATAATTCCTCAAAGGCAACTGGTTAGTGAGTCTCCCTGTAAAAAGCATAAACAAACTATATGTGTGTATCTATACTTTAAATATAGATTTTTTTATAGGTTTGCTTAAACTGAATTTACTCAGACTAGTTTCTGTGGCTAAGATCCACAAGTGCTCATTAGCCATTAAAATAACCAGTCACACTTAGAATGGCAGAACTAACACAGGCTCTTAACTACAACTTATATAAAACATTTTTGCTTTATTTCTGTCTAGCTCATCAAAAGTCTCTTTCACATTTGTGTTTGGAGATCCAAAAGGCTTCTACAATGGTTTTTGGTTTTGTTTTTGTTTTTATTTAACATGTAGAAAGTTGCTTTTTTCCCAAAGAGAAATATAATGAAACCTTGCAAATAGTTGTCTCTTTCTTTTGGTGAAGAACTAGATGCCTTCAGCTTCATTATCAAGTCTTTGACAAGGTAAAGAATATTCCAGGTTTGGTTTATTGGCTCTTCGAGGTCTCAAAATACTGTTTCCTTACCATAAAATAGTAAAAGCAAAAGCACAAGGTAGGGTATTTGCCTTGCATGCAGCTGGCCTGGCTCAATCCCCAGCAACTCAATACGGTTTCCTGAGCCCACCAAGAGTAAGATTGCCAGGAGTAAGTCCTCAGCACTATCTGGTGTAGCCAAAAACAAATTTAAAAAGACTTGCAATAAAACCTGATATGGAAAAAGCTTAATGTGGATGCCTAATTTAACTACACAATACAGGGTTGCCAGCTGCCAGCACACGAAAGCCAGGCCAAACTAATCTGGTCACCTATTCATAGGTTATTTGCAACTTGAGCCTGATAGTCACACTTTGACATCTTTGTGTGTGTGTGTGTGTGTGTGTGTGTGTGTGTGTGTGTGTTTGTGTGTGTGTGATGGTTGGGATTTTTGGATTGGGAACCACACAAAGGATATCTGGACTTATTCCTAGCTCTGTACTCAGTTTGGCAGATCTTTAGGGACTATATGAGGTATTAATCCAGGTTGGCTGCATATAATGCAACTACCTTACTTGCTGTACCTCTCACCCCACTTTTATAGTTTTTTTAATTTAATTTTGGCTTTGAAGCTATACCTAGTGATGCTCAAGGCTTACTTCTGGCTTTATATACTGAGGGATCACTCCTGGAGATACTCGGAATATCACATGCAGTATCAAGGATCTAACTCATGTCAACCACAAGCAAGGGAAGTGCCCTGTCCACTGTTCTATCTCTCTGGCCCCAATAACATACTTGGTTTCTAATTTTTAATTTAATTTAAAAAAAACTGTGATTTACTAAGATATTGATAGTTGAGTTTTAGGCATATAATATTTATATTTGAGAAGTGAAACTTTAAGTTATTGCTTCCAACTTGGTTAGTTCATAGAACTTGGTTAGTTCATAGAAGCTTCAGAGCTTCTTTGTAAAAAGGAACACCAATTCAACACCAAAATCACCACCAATGTCAACTATACTCATACAGTGTTCCCATACTCCATCAGCCATCATCATCCCCCTCCTGCTCCATAATGACGGACACATTATCAAGTTTTGTGGTTGCAGTTTAGATCTTATGTTTTCAGTGTTGTTGAGTCTGTGCTTTGGATATATAGCTATGCAACTCTACCATATCACGAATATAACCAAATTTTTGACTCCTATTCTTCCTCTTCTTCCCTTTCTCGTCTTCCTTTCTGTCCTGTTTTATTTATTTTTATTTCTGTTCTCCTCCCTAGTCTCTGGGGTCAAAGGTCATACAGGCAACCCCCTTTTACTGCATTACATTTACTCATTCAATTATTCTATATACCAGAGATAAGATAGATCATCCTGTGCTTGTCCTTCTTGTGGATTACTTCACTCAACATATCTTCCAGTTAAAAACAGATTGCAGCAAATTGCATGAGTTTATGGTTCCTTATAGCTGCACAGGATTCCATTGAATCACATAGCTTTTAAAATTAAATAACAATCCTACATTTTATATGTGAAATTATATGAAATTTAAATTTTAGTATTTATTTTTAAAAAGTTATTAAAATATAGCATCCTCATTTGTACATGTATCATTTATTCTAGCCTTTGCACCACAGTGGCAGAACTAAACCATTCTGAAGCAATTATATGGACTGCAAAATCTACAATAGGTGAAATGTTTGCCAATACCTCCTCTAATGTAATAGAAGGCTCTCATTGAAATTAATGCTATGATCTTTCTCCTTTGTAAGTCTTGATTCTGGAAAAAATCTAAAACTTAACAGTCGTTGAATTTAACTTTAGAGCACATGACCCTTTTCCTTTGTTCTTGAAAAATGAATCTTGCAGACCCTTTAATTACCCTGATATAAAGCAATATACCCTGCCATTATATTTGAAGGAAAATGAAGTCATCATTAATCTGAATGTAAATGTTTAGACTAAGTAGTAAAGAACTCCTTTCGTATATATAAGTTCAATGTTTGTTTTCACATAGTTATGTTTCTGTGGGCTTTGTAGCCTCTTTGAGAAACCACTTCTTTAGTTTTAATCTTCCCTATGATTTTCTATTGTTGTCTGTTTAAGGAGGATGTGTGTGTTTGTTTCCTTCTACAAGAGGTTGTTAAGACAGTCTTAAAATGTGGCAAGAAAAATGGAAAAGATGCTGCCTTAAATTGGAGTAAATGCCTAAATCATTTTCAGTGACATTACAAAATTATTGTCCAAGAAAACCAACCATGTAGATTTTGTGAAATGAGGATAAAATATCATATTTTGTATGATGAATTTTTGGAAACCAAGAACTCAGGGGAATAGTTCTCCCCTAAATGAACAAATATTATTAGTATACTTTAGTCACAAGAAGAGATAAGCCTAAGACAACACCTGAAGACTATAGGAGAAATACTGGTTGATAAATTTTATTCAGGGAATAAAATGTAACATATTTTTTCATACCATAAGAAACACTCCCCCGCCCTCCCAGAGTGTGTCTTATGGAGCGAATACTGCCTGGGGCTGAAGCCTGAGTGCAGGCTTTAGGAGAGTATCTAAAAACTATGTGTGTCTATGGTCAGGTGCGTCTTATAGAGCAAAAAATATGGTAACTCTGGGTGTTGGTAAATTGAGACCTAGAATCTGCTGAAGGGTATATATTTCAGATGAAGGAGACTCTGTAGTGAAATTAAATGGTCTGAAGATAAGTGAGATAAGAGGTGCCCATTCAGAAATCCACAAAGACTGAGTCTGTACCTTCAGTCTATAATCATGAACATTCTGAAAAATTGTTTTCAAATTTTACAGCCTATGCTCAACTGACTAGTAATAAATTAAGAGAAGAGCTTGCTTTATTTTGGGGTGGAACAGTAGGAAATGATAGTATTTCATGGCAGAACCCTTTTTTGAGCTCAGGTAGGAATTATGATAAACAGTTTGTGATGACTAGGCCAACAAAAAAGTGATTGGCAATAACATATGTTCTAACTCAAGACAAATCAAGACAGATTTATACCTAATAAGTGCCCAAGGAATTTTGTGAATAAACTAAGAAAGTTTCAAGGAGGATATGTGTTGGTATCAAAGCAAACAAATGCTAAGCTGTTTATTAGAGATGTTAAAGAAATGTAGCCTCATTTTATCCTCACTAGATGAAGTATAGACAGATTACTTCCACAGGAAGACTGTATAAAAACTACACAGTTTCTTGAGAGTTGCTGATCTTCCCACCCTCACCAATTTGTTCCAATTCTTAATTAAAGGTAGTATTTGAACACAAGTTATCCAACAGAAAATGTCGAAGGTAATTCCTAGATATTTTCCTCAATTAGAATTTATTAAAGACAAGGTTTGAATTAAACTCAGAAAATACCGAGGGGTCACCTCTGACAATGCTTGAATAAAAATGTTTGGTGCCAATAGGAAATAAATTAAGAACAGCTACATGTAAGACTTACCCCCACACCCTTATATTACCCCTCTCTGACCCCAATAGCTTGCTTTCATGAGCATTATAAGTTCTTTTGACAAGTCATCTCATTGACATTCCAGTGAGAAAGAGATAACTCTTCCTCCAAAACTTATCTTGAGAAATCTGCAAGAACAAAAGTGAATTATTTCTAGTGCTTTAGAATGGCATGCAGACATATCTTAGGAAAACATCTAAATTACCCAGGAAGTATTAAGAATCACAGATAAAATAACTGATATGACTTTTCTCCTTATGCCTATTAAATTGATTACTTTGATAATATTATTTTGAGAGATCAATATCTAATTAATTAACATTCAACAAATTATTCATTTAGAAAAATGTTACTTTTAGAGACTGGAGAGATAGTAGAGGGATTATGATGCTTACCTTGCATGTGGCTGACCCTAATACCACATATGATTCCTAAGCACTGGCAGGAGTGATCACTAAGCATAAAGCCAGAAGTAAGCCCTGGCTTACTTCAGAAGTGAGCAACAGTAATGTGACCTAAAACTGCCCCCAAAATAACTTTCCAAATGTGTTATGTCTAATGTGGTAAAGATTGTATATGTTTACAATGGACATGCAATCTCAAAAAGTTCAATTGTAATGGTTACAAAGAAAAAACCATGCTCTCTATTCCAATGCCTGTGATAGACACTAACTGGTCCTCTTTCAGTTGAAACAGCCACATTTGCACATTTCCTAACTGCAGAGCTCACTGGGCCATATTCTCTCAATCAGATACCATACAGATATTGCAGTGGCATGTGGAATTTTAAGCACTCACAGTATACAAAGAGATATATGGACTATCTGCTGTATTAAAATTATAGGTGGAGGCAGTTCCTAAGGTGCGAAAGGATGTTTGAGAAGATTCCTTATGAAGGTGATAAGCAGTTAGTTTCAAACACCTAAAGTTGGCACATAAAGTTAAAGCTAGCTGTCATCTTGGATATATGAACAATTCCTTTTAATGAAGGAGAAAGTGAGTCTTGGTGAGAAAAATCAGAATTAGAGAAGTCAAATCTTAAATTATGGCACTGAATTAAGTGCCCAGTTTTCTAGAAAATATATCATATTGGGGAGGAAGAAAGAGTTCAGGTAGAGGAAGTACATGCTTTAATGCTTTTGAAGTACATGCAGGAGGCCCAAGGTAGATTCCTGACACTCATGTTATCTAATATCATGGCAGGTATAGTCCCTGACAACTTCTTGATATGAGTAAATATATATAAACTATATGGTTGCTTCTCTCTCAAAATAAAAAAGATTAAAGGTATCACATTATTATCAAAATGGATCGTGTTCTAACTAATCTATCCCATTAAAACAACACTTTTTAATTTTTATAATGATTTTTGTTTTGACCAAAGTGGATTACATATCTTTCACAGTAATATTTTAGATGCATATTGACGTTCAATCAGGGAAATTCCCACCACCAAAGTTGTCTCCCTCCACCCCTGTTCTTAGCATGCATTCCATATTCCTCTGCTTACCCTCACTCCGGGCTGCTAGTATAAGTGGTCCCCTCTGTGTCTATCTTGTTGTAGATTGGGTATTGATTCTGTTGTCATCGGATTGGGTTTGGTATTTAAGTCCGATCATTTTTATTACTACTTGATCATACAGTGATCATACAACTGTTTGGTCTTGGTGCCCTCCATTGTTTCCCCTCAAATTGAAAGGTGGAACAAGTTGGTTCAAGTTATGTGGTTCTGTTTGAGGAAAAATAAATAAATAAATAAAATGAGGGTAAGAATCAAACATGCAAAGAATGGATGGAGTCCTTCTAGAGGCTATAAATATTAATTTGAGAGAAGAAAAGTAAAAAAGGAAGAGAAACACATCAACAGGGCTGAAGAGATAGCATGAAGGTAAAGCGTTTGCCCTGCATGCAGAAGGACAGTGGTTCAAAACCCGGCATCCTATATGGTCCCCCGAGCCCTTTTTTTTTTTTTTTTAAGAAAAAAACTGGGGGAGGGCCACACCAACTGGTGTTCAAAGCTTACTTCTACCTCTTTGCTCAGGAATTACTCTAAGAACTGGCAGAAAGGATTAATTCAAACATGAAAGAAAAACTAGATATTAATTTACAATGCAAATTACATTGAGGGCAACTACCATTAATGCAAAATCCTTTTTTATGCTGCTGTTCTGAGGATCTGTGGTGGTCAAAGAACTGGGTAATATCTTAGGTTTCCTGTGGAAGTGAGCTAGATCTTTTAAAGACTGTCCTGCTCTGTAATGCCATGAGGCTCACATACTGTGCATACATCTGTGAGTAAATGAACTTATAAAAGAGAAAACATGATCGCACAATTTATTCTTAACCTCATTTAATTCTAAATTAAGAGGAGAATAACTGGGGCCGGGAAGGTGGCGCTGGAGATAAGGTGTCTGCCTTGTAAGCGCTACCAAGGAACGGACCGCGGTTCGATCCCCCGGCGTCCCATATGGTCCCCCCAAGCCAGGGGCGATTTCTGAGCACATAGCCAGGAGTAACCCCTGAGCGTCAAACGGGTGTGGCCCAAAAACCAAAAAAAAAAAAAGAGGAGAATAACTTCCTCATCAAAGGATTAGTTGGGAAAAACATGGTGTTGGTTTTCTAACTCACCTGAAACTACCCAAGACCACTTTTACAAGGCAATTCTATAATAGTAAATATATTAGTACAAATATGCCAAGGCCAAAGCAGTATATTCTGTTCAGAGCATCATTCATTTGGACCATAGTGCTGACACCAAAGCTCTTTACTGGGTGCTGGAGTAATAGTATATTGGGTAGGGTACTTTCCCTGCATGCTATTGACCCAGTTTTTTTATTCCTGGCATCCTATATATTAACCCAGGCTTCATGAGGACTAATTCTGAGGTCAGAGCCAAGAGTTATACCTGATCATAGCCTATTGTGCCTCAATCCCCCACCCCCAATAATGCAACTTTTTACATAGGCAATGGGAAATAACTAACATAATTTGCATAGCAAAACAAAAGTTAGTACTAGATTCTCAAGAAGCTATCTGTGTTAACATCCTACTCTCTCACTTTTCAGCCCTACTCACTGTCACCAGAATACGCTCTCTAAAATACATGTCTAAGCATGTCAATTCTCTTCTTATGTATTCTGGTTGATTCTCTTTAATTTAATCAGCATTTCTCAACTGTGATAGAATATATTTGCAACTTTCTTTCACCCACAGCCAGCCAAGGTTCATGACATACACTATTACTAACATCAATGATACACAGGAGATTTCTATGGATTAATCATCTTTCATATGGTCAGCAGAGCTGTTCACTGAATGGCATTGAGTGGATGAATAAATAAATATTGATTTATGAAACTCAACTATTACAACTACTATGGATAGCTAGAAGTACTACTAACCTACCAGAACTATCTAAATTATAATGGATGTTAACTCCTTAATTGTGTAAGTATGGTATTCTGCCTTGTTTTTTCCAGGATTAGAAACAGTAATTCAATTAAGTTTCAGAGAATTCTATATAGACATATTATTAAATAATGATAATATGCATTTAGAAAATATTATTTCTTTTACAGTTCTATATCACTATTTCTGAATATATAGTCTCAGACTTAAACATATCTCTAAAAGCATGCTAAAATCTCCTTTTTTAACAAAGAGAGCAAGACATCAAGAGATGAATTCAATGGGAATTCAAAAATTCACTAAAATTAAAAGGACAAGTCTTAAGTTCATTTTTCATTCTTACACTTATTTTAGTTACAGAAAGTTATATTAATTTATTGTACTGTGGTAATATGAAGTTTTCTTACTATACAGATTTGTTTTAAAAATAAATTTATTTGGGGCCGGAGAGATAGCATGGAGGTAAAGCATTTGCCTTTCATGCAGGAGGTCATCGGTTCGAATCCCGGCGTCCCATATGGTCCCCCGTGCCTGCCAGGAGCAATTTCTGAGCCTGGAGCCAGGAATAACCCCTGAGCACTGCCGGGTGTGACCCAAAAACCAAAAATAAATAAATAAATAAATTTATTTGGGGCCAGAGCGGTAGTGCAAGTCATAGGGTGTTTACCTTGCACGAGCTAACTTAGGACAGACCTCGGTTAGATCTCCTGATGTCCCATTTGGTCCCCCAAGCCAGGATTGATTTCTGAGCACATAGCCAGGAGTAATCCCTGAGTATCACTGGGTGTGGCCCAAAAACAAAAACAAAAAAGGAAAAAGAATTGATTTAAAGAACAACAATAAGGAATGTTATTCTAAGGACTTGTGAATATTGCAAAAGCAAAAAGTTTGGGACTCACAAGTCCTTTACTTTTGTTCAAAGAAGCTTAATAACTTAATAGCTTTTTCTATGAACTAACCAAGTAGAAGTAACAACTAAAAATTTCACTGCTCAAATGTAGAAGGAAAATATTCAAATAAGATCATGTACATGGAATTGCCTTGGAAGCTTGTAGAGAGCATTGTTGGCTTAACAAAGCAATCAGCCTCAGCTCAGTACATCCCTTTCAATTCTACTTCCGCTGTTGTCATTGAAATTTCAACTGACTAGTAATTCAAGATACCAACTGTGTTCATGGATTAAGCCCAACTTATTCCCAAAATCATTTTTTTTAAATACCAAGGAAACTCAAGGACATAAAGATAGTACATGGTAAGCTCTGGAGGTGCTTGCAGCTTTAGAAGCCCAGGAGCACTGCTGGGAACCCAGGTAATCCCTAGCACTGCATAACCAAAGCAATACATATTCAGGTTTATGCATTGAGCTGTCAGCTCAGAAGGTCTAATTTCACTTAAAAAGGCTCCCAGATCTTCTGATCTTCTGAGTATGATTTGAGAAGCCCTCACTTCTCATCCCCCCCCCAAAAAAAAGAGTATAAAAATACAAAGCAGCTGAGAAAACTCATAAATATCTGAACTTTAAATTTAACAAAATAAGAACACAAGAATCTGGGTTAAGAAGAGAGTTCAGAAATATACCCCAGAGATTGGCACACATCACAAAGAATGAGAACAAGCCGTGTTGGTGGGGATGTGAAGAGAAAGGAATTCTTATACACTGCTGGTGGGAATGCCATCTAGTTCAACCTTTATGAAAGCAATATGGAGATTCCTCCAAAAACTGGAAATCGAGCTCCCATACGACCCAGCTATACCACTCCTAGGAATATACCCTAGGAACAAAAAATACAATACAAAAATCCCTTCTTTACACCTATATTCATTGCAGCACTATTTACCATAGCAATATTCTGGAAACAGCCAAGATACCCTTCAACAGACGAATGGCTAAAGAAACTGTGGTACATATACTCAATGGAATAGTATGCAGCTGTCAGGAGAGATGAAGTCATGAAATTTTCCTATACATGGATGTACATGGAATCTATCATGCTGAGTGAAATAAGTCAGAGAGAGAAAAAGACACAGAATGGTCTCACTCATCTATGGGTTTTAAGAAAAATGAAAGACATTCTTGCAATAATAACTTTCAGACACAAAAGAGAAAAGAGCTGGAAGTTACAGCTCACCTCATGAAGCTCACCACAAATAGGGATGATTTTAGTTAGAGAAATAACTATATTTTGAACTATCCAAATAATGAGAATGTACGAGGGAAATGGAAAGCCTGTCTAGAGTACAGGCGGGGGTTGGGTGGGGAGGAGGGAGACTTGGGACATTGGTGATGGGAATGTTGCACTGGTGATGGGTGGTGTTCTTTACATGACTGAAATCCAAATATAATCATGTATGTAATCAAGGTGTTTAAATAAAAAAATAAATAAAAACTTTATATATAAAATATATATATAGTATATGGAATAAAGGGCTAGGGAGATAGCCCAAGTAATATGTCATATACCTGTGATGTGTGAGATTTTTTACTTGAATCCCCAGCATTACATTGTCTTTAAAAACTGCTAAAGTGTATCTGGTGACACTCATCACTGCTAGATCAAGCACTGAGCCATTTGACCTGAAGATCAGGACTGATTATTTCCAGGGGTGATACCTGGGATTTCTGAGTACAGCTTGGGAACTCACACAGTAATAAAAAAAAATCTAACCTTTTCCTCCTTTTCCCCTTCTCTTACATCTTTGCCAGAAAACTCAAACCAGGAATCTATGGAATCTACCCACATTGGTCTAGAGGTCATATAGAAACAGTGATGGAGGCTCTTGAATACAATCACTTTGTACATTAGTACAATAAACAGTAACACTAATATATTCATGTTACCCACACTATAATTTTTTAATTACAAAGGGAAAGAAAAAGAGGAAGAAAATGGAAAATCAAAGAACAGAATAAAATGAAAAATTTAACATAAAATGCTAGTAAAATCTATCTCAAAAATCAAATATGTTAAAGACTCTATTATTAAAAGTTGAGAATATAATATTGGAGGGAAGCCATAATAGTGGAGGGTATGCTGGAGAGGAGAAGAGAAGGAGGAAAAGGAGGAGAAGAATAAGGAGGAAAAACCATGTAAATGGATAGATGTCTGTACAAATTAGGATCCACCTCTAGTCATCTCATCTGATCAAATCCATAGAAAACAAAGACTTTGTTTTCTTTTTTGGGGGGGCGGGTCACACCCGGCAGCACTCAGGGGTCACTCTTGGCTCTCATGCTTAGAAATCGCTCCTGGAATGCATGGGGGACCATATGGGATGCCGGAATTCAAACCACCGTCCTTCTGCATGAAAGGCTAATGCCTTTCCTCCATGCTATCTCTCCAGCCCTGACTTCATTTTCAATATATGTTGATAATATTCTCCACCTACCTTAATACCCTTTACTACAAATTACAAAGAACTGAGCCTAAGACAAGAAAGTAAGAGAAGAAACTAAGAGAGAATGGAATGGTCTGTGAAACAATCTGAGAATTTTGTTTCATTCTAGATATTTTAAGTTTTAGCCACACATAGCAGTGGTCAGATCTTTCTCCTGGCTTTGTGCTCAGGGATCTCTCCTGACAGTACTCAAGGGACCATATATGGTGTCAGATATTGAGCCAGGATTGGCTGCATGCAAGTTAAGCACCTCATCCTCTGTATACCTCTTCTGTCTCAGAATTTTAATATCAGATGAAAGACTAAAGTAGAGGCAGCCAAAATGGAAAATTAAAATTTTATGAGTTCTTCTGTAAGTCAAGAAATAAGTTATTTGTGGGCTTTCAAATAATTTTACTAAAGATTTGAATATCTAGGACCAGAGAGATAGTACAGTGGGCCAGGAGTAGAAGTTAAATTTAGGAGTAGAAACCAGGAGCTCCTTCTTCAGAGGGCATTGTAAAGCAGAGATGGGCATGCTTCCTCCCTGCACTCTGGCTTGGACCAAAATTGGTCAAGCATGACTCAGGAGATACTGCTGTATCTGTGAACAAAGCCCAGGCCTGTAGGCTGTGTCATCATCACCCCCACATTCACACTGGTAAGCCAACAGGTAAGCTGCTTTGACTAGCACATCAGATTGCTTTCTGTTCAAGATCTCTGCAGAGTCCATTTCTCTGGAGGAAGACAAGAGAGCTGAGTAAGACAACAGGAACAACCACAATGAATCAACAACAGGATGAGTAAGTGCATATGTGAGCATCCATGACAAACCTTTGCCCTGAATAGGCTGAGGAGATTCACAGATAAAGTAGAGATGATCCCTGACTTCTATCCTCCTAAAATGGGTGCATTGCAGGAGCACAAAATAAGAGTCCTAAAATTACTCTTGAGAAGATCATATGAGTATTAGTAACATAAGACAGATTTCCCATTTGGTCAAAAGGGGAAACATGAATGATGACAGAGGAATATATCTGCTACAGTTCTTTAGAATAAAAACTACTAGTGGTTTCACTAATGAAATTTAATTAAAAAGCACTTTTTACAAATGATAATCCCAAACGAAAGTATCTTACTAGATAAGAGTGTAAGCTTTCAATTGATGGAAGACCAGCAAAAATTAACAAGGAGAATATGAATAAATCTAGCATCACAAGCTATGTGCATCTATTAAAACTTATAAAAGATGTATTTGTTGGGTTGGGCCTTCCATCATGGAGCTATAATAAAAAATTATGGAGTTGACAACAAGCAGTTGGGGAAATATTGAGAAAGTAGACAATTAAGGCTTTTAATTATGACTGTGACTTCTTTTGCTCTCCTTAGGAACAGTGGGTAAATAAATGGGAGACAAATTTCCATCAAAACTCAGCTGCCTCACTTCTCACTTGACCATGTTTTAGACGAAGATGTTTGACAAGATGAAGCAGCTCATGCTTCATGCAGACAGGTCCCCTGGCTTCTGTCCAGCATAAACACTGTCAGTAAAACTATGCTTTAGCTTCCCAGGAGATGCTGACTGGGGGCTACTAGCATTGCCTGATTTTTTTCTCCCTGTGAAGCTCAGAAAGGAAATCATATCCCAGGGTCACCAAATTGAGCTTTCATTGACTTGGTCAAAGGAAAAACAATAAACAGAATAACTGATTACATCAAATATTGGGAATATTGCTTTCTCATTTTCTCACCCATATCCCAGAGAAGCATTTATGTAAAGAAATCTGTTTTATTTTATTAAGAGCTTTATGAGCAGTTATCTCTCAGAAAATCAAAAGAGGAGTTCCTGAACTAGTAAATTATACTATTGATCAAGAGTTTAAAACAACAATAATGCTTTACCTTAGAATTATTGGATTTCTGTGTAATCTCCAGCAGCTTCTCTGTATCTCTAGCCACAAAGAGAGTTTCTAATTTATTTTGTCTATATTGAAACACTGTGGTGTTCAGGTTGATTGATAAATTTGCTTACACTTTGAGTTCAGGGGATAGGGAGATAACTCAAAGAAAGAAAATGAGGGGGCCCGACTGTGAAAAATTGTGAGTGCTGCCTCTGTGTGTCTGTCTACTATCCTGTTGCGTGAACCTCTTGGGAGTGGGCCAAAAAGAGGCTCCAGCAAAGCACAACCGCTCTGCTTCGCTACATGCCCGTGCGCTCTTTCTAAGAAATGAACACCATCGTAACAAGAAGAAAAAATCACACAAAGAACTGTGCGGGATCACTGAAGCCCAGCATTTCTCTCCGGGCTGTCTTCTCTGCTGCATGCTCGGGCCTAAGATTGAATCCTGTGTGAGGCTTCATCCACGGAGGACTCCCCTCCCTTGGAGGCAAGTCGACCCAACCAGAAAGGGCAGAGTCAGAGGAGTGTGCTGCCTGCATCATTTAGCAATGAATACCATCACAACATGTAGGAAAACCCACAATACAAGTGTGACAATGGGGAAACAAAGCAGGCCAGCATCAGACATAGAGAATGAAGATGACAGTTCTGATGACCAGATAATGACCAACCAACTAATCAACCTCTCAGATAAGGACTTTAGACTAGCAATATGGAAGATCCTCAATGAACTCAAAGAAACCATGGATCGAGTTGAACAGAACACTAATAATAACCAAGAAAATATGAAGACAGAAATCACAAAACTCCAAACTGAAATAAAATGTCAACTAACAGGCCTGAAAAACTCAGTAAACGAAGTGAATGACAAAATGAATAAGCTCTGGGACAGGGTATCAGAAGCTGAGAATAGACATGGTGCTGTGGAAGATGAGATAAATAACAATTCCATACAGCAGGAGAGATTGGAAAAAAAAAACTTAAAGCAAATGAACAGACAATGGAAAAATTAGTCAAAGAATGAGAACAAATGAAAATAGAAGTCTCTGATAAGCTCACCAGAAACAACTTAAGAATCATTGGAGTCCCAGAAACCCAGGAAGAAAATTTCCAGGAAGAATCAATGGTCAAGAACATCATTAAAGAGAAACTTCCAGAGCTAAAGAATATATGTGATCAAATCCTGCATGCTTGAAGAGTACCAACCAAAAGAGACCCCAGAAAAACCACCCCAAGACACATCTTAGTCACAATGACAAATCCCACAGATAGAGACAGAATTCTGTAAACAGCAAAATCAAAAGGGGAAATTACGTTCAAGCGAGCATCCTTGAGATTTACAGCACACCTGTCACGAGAAACACTCAAGGCCAGAAAGCAGTGGTGGGATATTGTGACAAGACTGAATGAAATGAATGCTTCACCTAGAATACTGTACCCAGCAAAACTCACTTTCAGGTTTGATGGAAGAATACATGGTTTCACAGACAAAAAACAGCTCAGAAACTTTACAGACTCAAAACCAGTCTTAAGAGAAAAACTGAAAGACCTAATTTAAGACAAGACTAACCAAAAGCACACCAAATTTCGATATAAAGATGGCATTAAATCCCAGGACCATTCTTTCTCTCAATGTCAATGGACTAAATGCACCAGTTAAGAGACACAGAGTGGCTAAATGGATCAAAAAACTCAATCCAACCTTCTGCTGCCTACAAGAAACGCACCTGAATAGTCAGAACAAACATAGAATCAAAATAAACGGCTGGAGAAAAATTATCCAAGCAAAAAACACCCATAAAAAAGCTGGAGTGGCCATACTAATATCAGATAATGCAAACTTTATACTTAGGAAGGTTGTAAGGGACAAAGATGGACATTTTATATTAATCAAGGGGTATGTAGAGCAGGAAGAAATAACTCTCCTAAACATATATGCACCGAATGAGGGGCCAGCAAAATATTTAATACAACTGTTGACAAATCTGAAAAATAATATCAATAACAACACAATAATTGTGGGGGACCTCAAAACGGCTTTGTCAACACTGGATAGGTCAACCAGACTGAAACCCAACAAGAATATACTAGACCTGAGGAGAGAATTGGAAGAAAGAGGCCTAGTGGATATATATAGGACACTCCATCCCCAGAAACCTGGATACACATTCTTCTCCAATGTACATGGGACATTCTCCAGGATAGATTACATGCAGGCACATAAAACATACCTCCATAATATCAACTGGATAAAAATTTTGCAGACTACCTTCAATGACCACAAGGCTCTGAAATTATTTGTGAATTCCACAGGGACACAGAAGAAAAACTATAACACCTGGAAGTTAAACAGCCTCATACTAAACAACCAGTGGGTCCGAGATGAAATTAAGGAGGAAATAAAAATTTTCCTGGAAACAAATGACAATAAAGACACAAATTATCAGAACTTATGGGACACAGCAAAAGCAGTACTGAGAGGAAAATTTATAGCTTTGCAAGCACACATCAGGAAGGAAGAAGCTTACCTGAGTAGCTTAATGACACAGCTAATAGAACTAGAAAGTGCTCAACAAAAGGACCCAAAAATAGGGAGACAGAAGGAAATAACAAAGCTGAGAGCAGAAATCAATGAAGTGGAAACCCAAAAAACAATCCAAAAGATCAACGAAAGCAGAAGTTGGTTCTTTGAAAAAATAAAAGAGATTAATAGACCACTGGCAAAACTAACAAAGAAAGAGAGAGAGAGAGAGAGAGAGAGAGAGAGAGAGAGACGTGATAACTCGTATTAGGAATGAAAAAGGAGAGATCACTACTGATATGGCAGAGATTCAAAGGGTAATCGGAAACTACTTTGAGAAACTCTATGCCACTAAAAATGAGAACCTGAAAGAAATGGATAAATTCTTGGACTCTGATAATCTTCCACCATTGAAGGAAGAGGATGTAGCATATCTAAACACCCCCGTCGCTATTGATGAAATTAAAACGGTAATCAAATGTCTGCCCAAAAACAAAAGGCCAGGCCCAGATGGATTCACTAATGAATTTTTTCAAACTTTCCAAGAGGAACTACTACCAATCCTGGCAAGACTCTTTCATGAAACTGAACAAACGGAAACAATTCCAAATAGTTTTTATGAAGCCAACATCACCTTGATACCTAAACCAGACAGAGATGCTACCAAAAAAAAAATTACAGACCGATATCGCTGATGAATACAGATGCAAAAATCCACAACAAAATCCTGGCAAATAGGATTCAATGGCTCATTAAGAAGGTCATCCACTATGATCAAGTAGTTTCATCCCAGGAATGCAAGGATGGTTTAACATCCATAAATCTATCAACATAATACACAACATCAACAACAAGAAAAATAAAAACCACATGGTCATATCAATAGATGCAGAGAAAGCATTTGATAAGTTCCAACACCCATTCTTGATCAAAACTCTCAGCAAGATGGGAATGAAAGCAACCTTTCTCAATATAGTTAAGGCCATCTACCACAAGCCAGTGGAAAATATTATCCTCAATGGAGAAAAAGTAAAAGCCTTCCCTCTAAATTCTGGCACAAGACAAGGCTGTCTTCTCTCACTACTCCTATTCAACATAGCACTGGAAGTACTCGCTATAGTGATTAGGCAAGAAAAAGATATCAAGGAAATCCAGATAGGAAAGGAAGAAGTCAAGCTCTCACTGTTTGCAGATGACATGGTACTCTACTTAGAAAACCCTAAAGACTCTACCAAAAAGCTTCTAGAAACAATAGACTCATATAGCAAGGTGGCAGGCTACAAAATTAACACACAAAAATCAATGGCCTTTCTATACACCAATAGTAATAAGGAAGAAATGGACATTAAGAAAACAACCCCATTCACAATAGTGCCACACAAACTCAAATATCTTGGAATCAACTTGACTAAAAATGTGAAGGACCTATACAAAGAAAACTATAAAACTCTGCTCCAAGAAATAAGAGAGGACACGCGGAAATGAAAACACATACCCTGTTCATGGATTGGCAGGATTAACATCATCAAAATGGCAATACTCCCCAAGGCATTATATAGATTTAATGCGATCCCTCTAAAGATATCCATGACATTCTTCAAAGAAATGGATCAGGCACTTTTGAAATTCGTTTGGAACAATAAACACCCTAGAATAGCTAAAGCAATCATTGGGAAAAAGAATATGGGAGGAATTACTTTCCCCAACTTTAAACTTTACTACAAAGCAATAGTTATCAAAACAGCATGGTATTGGAATAAGGACAGGCCGTCAGATCAGTGGAATAGGCTTGAATACTCAGAAAATGTTCCCTAGACATGCAATCACCTAATTTTTGATAAAGGAGCAGGAAATCCTAAATGGAGCAGGGAAAGCCTCTTCAACAAATGGTGTTGGCACAACTGGATAGCCACTTGCAAAAAATTTAACTTAGACCTCCAGCTAACATCATGTACGAAGGTAAAATCCAAATGGATTAAAGACCTTGATATCAGACCCAAAACCATAAGATATATAGAACAACACAGGCAAAACATTCCAGGACATTGAGACTACAGGCATCTTCAAGGAGGAAACAGCACTCTCCAAGCAAGTGAAAGAGATTAACAGATGGGAAATATATATTAAGCTGAGAAGCTTCTGCACCTCAAAGGAAATAGTGCCCGGGATACAAGAGCCACCCACTGAGTGGGAGAAACTATTCACCCAATACACATCAGATAAGGGGCTAATCTCCAAAATATACAAGGCACTGACAGAACGTTACAAGAAAAAAACATCTAACCCCATCAAAAAATGGGGAGAAGAAATGAACAGACACTTTGACAAAGAAGAAATACAAATGGCCAAAAGACACATGAAAAAATGTTCCAGATCACTAATCATATGGGAGATGCAAATCAAAACAATGATGAGATACCACCTCACACCACAAAGAATGGCACACATCACAAAGAATGAGAATAAACAGTGTTGGCGGGGATGTGGAGAGAAAGGAACTCTTATCCACTGCTGGTGGGAATGCCATCTAGTTCAACCTTTATGGAAAGCAATATGGAGATTCCTCCAAAAACTGGAAATCGAGCTCCCATATGATCCAGCTATACCACTGCTAGGAATATACCCTAGGAACACAAAAATACAATACAAAAACTCCTTTCTTACACCTATATTCATTGCAGCACTATTTACCATAGCAAGACTCTGGAAACAACCAAGATGCCCTTCAACAGACGAATGGCTAAAGAAACTGTGGTACATATACACAATGGAATATTATGCAGCTGTCAGGAGAGATGAAGTCATGAAATTTTCCTATACATGGATGTACACGGAATCTATTATGCTGAGTGAAATAAGTCAGAGAGAGAGAGAAACGCAGAGTAGTCTCACTCATCTATGGGTTTTAAGAAAAATGAAAACATTATTGCAATAATAATTTTCAGACACAAAAGAGAAAAGAACTGGAAGTTCCAGCTCATCTCAGGAAGTTCATCACAAAGAGTGATGAGTTTAGTTAGAGAAATAACTACATTTTGAACTATCCTAATAATGAGAATGTATGAGGGAAATGGAAAGCCTGTCTAGAGTACAGGCAGGGGTCGGGTGGGGAGGAGGGAGATTTGGGACATTGGTGATAGGAATGTTGCACTGGTGATGGGTGGTGTTCTTTACATGACTGAAACCCAAGCACAATCATGTATGTAATCAAGGTGTTTAAATAAAATATAAAAAAAAGAAAAAAGGAAGAAAGGAAAAATATTCATTTTTATTTTATTCTATTTATCTATTTACTTATTTTGGGTTTGGGGCCACATGCAGTGGCGCTCAGGGGTCACTCTCACCTCTGTGCCATCACTCTGGCTCCAGAAGAATGTAAAAAAAAAAAAAAAAGAAAAAAAAAGAAAGAAAGAAAATGCATGTGTAAGACTGACCATTCAATTCACAACCCTTTGTCCTCTGGTTATTTCCAAGGTAGCTCCAAAACATCATGGCATTGCCAGGCTAGAGTACTGAACTATTTGATCTATGGAGCTAGGCCAACTATTACCAGAAATGGCCCCTGCACTCATTGTGCATCACTGAGAGGTTCAAAAATTTAAAAAGCATCAATGTTAGCACTATTGTAGCCATGTCACTACTACTACAATAAAAAAATAATAATAAATATTGCTATGTAATGCAATAAAACATAAGATTTATTGCTGCAGGATAAAATAAACATTGAGTTCAACCTTAAGATTCAGACAATAATAGCACACATTCATGTATTTATTAACTATTTAAGTTCCTACTATGTACCAGAAATTTGCTATGTATTGCCTAAATTAAGGGGTTTTTTATTAGAAACTGGGAATATTGATGGCAGGAAATATGTAATGGTGAAGGGTGTTCATTTTATGACTGAAACTCAATCATGAAAAACTTTGCAATTGTGAAAAATACCAACTATATTATGAACAATCTTGTAGCCATGGTGTTTAAATAAAACAATTAAAAAATTAAATAATAATATCCTAAAGTTTGAAAGGCTTTTCCCATTCATGTTCCAAAGAAATTCGAGTCATTTGTAATAAGATTTAGTTAAATAAATATAGCTTGAGAAAAATAAAGTAAAATCCGGTATCTTATATAATGTGTGTGATAATATCATCATTCAAAAATAATATAGTCTTATTGTATAATTAAATATAGGCAACTAATTTTTCTATCAAACTAAGAAGAAAGGAAAAAAGAAAGGCTGGGGCTAAAGGTAAAGTGGTCTCAGATGTATTGGTGGAGAAAATAATATCATCAGAACTAAATAACCAAGCCAAAGTCAACAACAATAAAATCAAGAGACCAAAATTTTAACAATTTAAACTTAAAGGGGCCTGTTCTACTGGCAGGCTAGGGGGCAAAGGTAGTGGTATAGGATACACTCTGGGTTCATTGGTGGAGAGAGGTCAACACTGGTGGTGGAAATGGACTTGACTCACTGTATATATGAAATTCAACTAGGAAGGACTTGTAGATCACAATGGTTTCAATAAAATAAAATTTTTTTAAAAATCCCAACTATCTAGTATATATATGTGGAGATACAATAAACATAATTAATAAGAAGTTTGTATTTCAAAAAATAATAAATATAAGCAACTCATTCACATACTCATCTATGCACCAAAAATTCTTTTTAGTTACTTGCTAATGAAGGGCCTCGGAGCTTCCTCACAGACAATACAAAGACGGATGCACCTATAAGTATCTATACAAAGAACTTCAAAGCTGTTTCTGAAGCTATGATTTTAATATTTGAAAATAAGATTGCCAAATCAAAATATTTAAGACTACAGAAACCTTATAAACATTTACTCACACCTACTGTGTCAGGCTAGGTGCCAGTTTTTAACATAAGATGAGTAAGATCTAGTCTGTGTTCCTCAAGTCTCTTATGCATAAATATGTTCCGCAGAACAGAACTCTCCAATTTAGCACTGTTAATTTCCCTACATTCCTAAATCATGGCTCTCATGAATGAAATATTATAAAGCTACATCCTAAAGATCTTCTGGAAGGAGAAGGGGTCTCTGTAGTTTACAGTTGCTCTCCCCCATCACCAGTTAAAGGTCTGAAAATAATCACGTAGAATCTGGTAGGCTCTTTAAAGCTTCATCCTCAGCAAATTGGTTCTTCAAAAGATTGAAATGCTATCACTAGGCAAAAGAGAGCAATCCAAAGTACCGGTATGAAATGCCTAATGGAATCTATGCCTCATCAAAATGAGACTGCTTCTGGGTACCCAAAGAAATTGATTTATTAAACATACTGTCATGCAATATGGATCCTCAGAGTCACCAGTCTCATCACTCACATTCTCTGTGAGGAATCACATCATAATCCACTAACGAAAAAGATCCATAAAGTGATCACATAACTTACTCAAAACCATGCAGGCCTGGAGGCTTTCCTTATCACAAGCCTGGATTGTATCAGAGTTTAAACTTCAGCCCCCTCAGGACTGTGGTGCCTTGCATGCAGATAAGCAAGCTTCAATATCTCATTCATTTTTGCAGGTATAGTGGTCCACATCTAGAACATCATTGGTTGCTAACATCACGTTGTTTTGATTGGGTTCTTGCAAATCAGAGGTTAGATGGCCTCTGTTTAACAGAGTTTTAACTCTGAGAGAACATGTCTCTCTCTGTCTTTGTCTCTGTCACTCTCTGTCTCTCTCTGTCTCTCTCTGTCTCTCTCTGTCTCTGTCTCTCTCTCTCTCTCTCTCTCTCTCACACACACACACACACACACACACACACACACACACACACACAACTTATTGATGCCTGGGCCCTATCCTCCAAGATGGAAAAATAAATAAACAGAAAGCCAAATAATTCAAATGTGCAAATGGGGTGGAGATTCACTGGCCAACTTTCTTACAGAATCAACATATGACTATTCTGTCTCAGACTGGAACCTAAAGTAAATTCCATTTTTTTCTGGAATCCCATTGGGATGTCCTTGTCAAAGCTTTCTTCCACCAAGGCTTTTTCCCAGGCACTCAAAACCAAGAGCAGGATCTTTTCCTTGTAAGTGTTCAAATACTACCATCTAGTGGTTGCTTTGACTTCACCAGAGGCGTGTCTCACAAGAATGAGATTGTAATATCGCTCTCCCTGAGCATTTAATGAGGTGCCAAGTCATAAGTGGACTTTCCTGACTTGCAAAATGTTCTATGATTTTTTTCTCTTAAGGTATCTCCAAGTCCTTGACATTATTTGGGTAAAAATGTCCAGGATGGAATTAGACTTAAGCCCAAACTGTTCAGAGTTGGGAACATGAAGCCTGGCTCCAAACATGTGCCATTCCTAAGGCCTTGAAAGCATCATTTCTTTCTTGATATTTAGGTTGCTCATTTAAAATAAAAAATAGCCCTATCTCTATGAACCAGGAAATAAGTATAATTAACAAGGTCACTAATATACAAATTTGTTGTAGACATCCACAATGATGAAAATGAACCTACACAAACATTAATCAATAGAGAGGTAGCCATTTACACAAATACACTTACTAATACATAAATGTATTCTTATTTAGGTTATGATCCAAGTAACATTAAATAGCCAATAGTAATTTCTTGATTAAATATCAGGAAGCTAATATGGAGTCCTATAATCCCGAAGAAAACAAAACCATTCAAATAGGTGGTTATAACTTTTTTATGGAATGGAGCTAATGTATATCCCCCAGCCCACTGAATTTTAGTGAAGGCTCACTAGCTCAACATAGCCAGAGAACCCCTAAGATAAAAATTGCAAGAGGTTCCCCAATCACACAATTTATTTAGAGAGGTTTGTAAAAGACCTGTGGATAGAGTCAAATCAGAGATAGTTCTAACCAGGAATATCCACCAGGCTGAAATCTGCATTAGGAAGACCACTTGGGATGGCTAGTCAGAAAGCCCTGCAACATTCTATCTGGGAAGTCTGGACACAAGAGCTGAGATGCATAGGGGGCCTTAAGGAGAAAGGGCATCTTAGAAGAGTCTTATGCTATTGAGACCCACTTAGAAAAATTAATTCACTGTACAATTTATTAATTTTGCATTAATCTTAAAAGGAGGTATCAGGTAAACCTGAGGTTGGCATAATTCTCTTTTTCTCTCCTCCTTTCTTTCTCTCCTTTCTCTCCTTTCTTTCTTTCTTTCTTTCTTTTTTTATTTCTTTCTTTCTTTCTTTCTTTCTTCTTTCCTTTTTTTTTCTCATTACACCAGTTTCCAAATGTTGAGAGTCAGATGAGGTAGATTTAGAGAAAGAACTTGAGGGGGGAAATTTATGCTATTGGGCTGGGAAATAGTACAAGGATTAGGGGACAATCAAAGGTCGACACCAGATCAATCCCTGGCAACATCTCACCCCCTGAGCATCCTATAGTATAGCCCTGGTTCCACCAGGGGTGGTCTTAGAGGTCCTCAAGCATTTCTAGGGTGGCCCTGCCAGTCCAGAATACCACAGGATGAGCATCAGTAAATCTTTTGGCCCTCACACTGAAGTACTGATCAGACTGGCCAACAATCACTGCAAATAACCCCCAGACACTCTGAGAACTGCTTGGAAAATAAGTACAACCCCAATTTTTAAAATGTAGTGTTTTAGTGGGGAATGCAGCATGTTACTGACTCTGGTATCTGAAAGATTCACTTGGATGTTTGTGTAGAGTCTACCTCAGAGCAGACATTCTTACTCAAGAGTTCTTGGTGGAGTCAAAAATTTCCCTTTCCCCTTTCTGTTTTAGTTTGTTTTGTGATTATATGCAGCTGTACCTGGGGCTTACTCCTGCACCAGTGCTCAGAGTTCAGTGCTTACTCCTGGCTGGCAGTCAGGGTTCTGTGATGTAGCACAAGAGACAATTTGTGGTGCTGAGATACAATCCCTGATAAGCCACAGTGATCTACCAACTGTATTCTCTCTGGCCCAGATATCCCATTCTTAATAGGCACTTCCAGATGATTCTCTATAAATTCTCCACAAATGACACCTTGAAAAATTTGTCAAGAAGCCTATGTCTACCCAGCTTTATAACTTAGAAGTTGACTAATTTTTATTCAGCAAGTCTGGATGAGAAGTACTAAAGTAGAAGAAGGCTCAGAATGAGGACTAATATGTAGATAGACCTGCATAGATAGACAGAAATTCAATTGAGCAAAACAGAGTAGCCAAAAGTTTCAGCATCAGATTATTAGTGCAGATTAGGATTAAATGATATCACTTAGCAGGCTACAGGACTTGGCCAAGTAATGGGCATTCATTACAATTTCTCTGGTGCTCAGTAAAGAAGCAGTGATTTCTATGTCTTATCTCTATTTCACCATCAAAGCCCAAAGAGTTTGCCCCTGAAATTTCTTCCATGCTACCACTCAGAAAAATCTGCCACTTTCCAGAGTCCTTTCAAAAGAACATTAAGAGAGTCCTTACATGAAAATTCCAAAAATAATGAGACCTTTTTTTAAAAGCACTTTTCTTTATAAATTCTTCTTTACTTCCTCCTGTTGTGTTTTGGGGTACTCAGATCTAAAAGTTCAATTCGATCTCTCTATTCTAGCAAAACTCTCAAATCAAAACTAATCATTGTTGAGTTTTTATTTTAAAAAAGCAACTAACCACCAGCCATGAGGAAGTCATGTTACAAGACAGTTTACTTAATACAATAATTATGCAACTGGGAATCTAGGTACTGGCAGAAATGGTCTCCAAGCCAATCAGACAGTCACTATTATTTTTATAAAGTTTTATTGTAAAGAGTGCCACACACATTTATTTCTGTACTCTCTTAACTTCAGCAGGGCTGAGTAATCATAGTAACCATGCAGCCTGTAAAGCTTAATTCTTATTATCTGGGTCTTTATGAGAAAAATAAAAAAACAAGTTCCTGGTCCAGGAAGAAGAATAAAACACTTAAATAATAATGGCAAAAATTTGAATCTTTCTTAGAAAAGTCATTTGAATCTAGACTCTCTGATTCCTAAATTAATGCACAATTATTGTTCCATTCTTTCCACATATGGCATCCTATTTATATTCCATTTAGAGCTTTGCAATGGTTGTACTCATATGAAGGCCATTCACTTATTTTTTTGAGCATCTACAAAACTAAGTTCATGATGTCCAGTATTTACCACAGAGATATTTTTTTACTCTTCATAGGTAAGTTCAGATAAGTAAAACAACTTTAATTTTTTTAATCTTTATTTGTTGGGCATATAGAGTGGTACTCAGGATTTATTCCTGCTCTGTGCTCTGGAAGCATTCTTGCTGGTGCTCAGGGAACCATATATGGTACCAGATTCAACCCATAGTTGGACACATATGAGTTAAGAGTCCTAACCTGTGAATTATTTCTCTAGCCTAGTTTTTATTTTTATTTTTGTTTAGGTAACATGTTGTAGTAGTGCTAACTCTGATGAACAATAAAATAACTTTTATTACATACTCACAATATAAATTTTCTAATTATTCACATGAATAATGCATGTGTTCTACAGTTACAATATATTTTGCATACAACACTGAAGGTAGAAATAGTCTATTTCTATTTGAAACCCAGGGGATTTAATAAAGGAGCGCAAAGTACCTAGGTACAAGGCAACCATGGTTTAGTAGAGAGAAGAGGGAGACCAAATGAGAGGAAAGGATCAGATAAGGAATAATTGGCCCTTCAAAAGGAACAGGAGATCATCAGAAAAATGAAAGAAGGTGCTCTGTATTTGGAAGCCAGTTTATCCAATTATAGACAAGTTAAAGAAGTGACATGATATGCAGATGGCAGGATACTGTTAGCTACAAGAGAAAAGGAGAGAACAAAAAGGCAGGCAACGTGATTAACAACAAACTCTGAAAGACTTTGCGTGCTAAACTAATTCTAAAATCTTCTCTAAAAGCAAAGAAAAGATGTTTAAATAGACGGTTGGCATTATTGGATTTATGTGATAGAAAAATCTCTCTGGAAGCAAACTGTAAAAAGCAGTGATAAAGCATGACCAGTGTTCATTGGATACTCTGTTTCAGTGACATAATCAGGTCTTACAAGCAATGGCAACCCCATTTATCTTCTACCGTCTACTTCATTTAACTCTGAACTGATCTGTACAAGTTAACACTCTGTTGAATTATCCTATGTTGCCACTGTCCCTTGTCAAGAACATGATTTCCCAGGGTGAAATGTTTGCAGCCTCTGGAAAACCATCATGGCTCCATGATGAAATGATTCCCTGAGATGGAATGATAAAGGACTTGAGTAGACATGAATCCTCTGTACTAGGAAAGCAGAGAACTCGCGACAGATCAACACCAGGGCTGACTCGGCACTTGGAGAAACTGCTGAGGATGCCCGTCAGACAAGCCTGGCTGAATCCATGTCATTAGGTTGTGGCTCACTGAATCCATAGGGACTGGTCACATTTGGGCCGTGTTAGAAGGCTGGCTGCTTCTGACTGCTGAGTGGTGCATTCACTCAATAGACACGTGTGTGTAAAGAATGACACTAACACTATCCTGTCAAGAAGCCAGGAGAAAATCTAGCAATGCAGGGCTGTTAGAAATAAGATACAAGAAGTGGCTCTCCATCTCTTCTTCATGGAGCAAAAATTTGGCAAAGGGCCTCAGAAAATAAGTTGCTTTAAAAGGAAAATTTCAGGCATGACTAGGAAAACCTAACCATAGGGGCTTGACCTGCAGGTCCAATTTAGGAATATTAGAGGTTCTCTGATCAGAAAGCTAAGAATATAACCTTCAATATACAACTCTGGATAATCTGTGCCTCCTATGTCTCAAAGAATGCTACCTCAGAGGTTAATGCAAATAGCCCTGAGGTTCACATCCAAGTTATCAAGATAATTTCAAATACATTTTAAAACTAGACATTGTTATAAGTCAAAAATAAAAATCTTGTCAATCCCTATAATTGCTAAAGAGGGTTCAAAAATTATGAAAACAATATGGGAGGAACTAAAAACTTTTTTTAGTATTTTAAACTAAGAATTGAAGACTACTTATTCAACAAGAGAGCATACATATCCCTACCAAAACTATATCATATGTTTCTACTTATTCAACAAGAGAGCATACATATCCCTACCAAAACTATATCATATGTTTCAGGGAAAGAGTGGAAGTATTTCTATTAAAGTCATAAGTGACAGAACTTCTTGGTCAACCATTATTATTTATATTTATTCTGAAGCTACTAACAAATACAATAAAGTAGATAAAGAAGTAATAAATATAAAAGTTGGAAAATAAGCACTAAATGTATAGGTCTTACTATTATTTTCTGAGTAAATGAGCGAATTCATTAAAGTAGATCTGAAATTAAAATACTAAATTTAATAGCATTCACCTATGCAAACTGTGGTCAAGTAAAAGACATAATAAAAACGTTTGAAACATTTTCAACAGAAACAAAGGAGATAAGAGGCTAGATGAAGAAAGCGATCTGCAAGATCTACCTACAGAAAAATTTAAATGCTATTTGGAGACAAAAACAAAGTAAACAAATGGAAGGCATGCTGTTCTTTGATAAGAACACTCAATATCATAAAAAACCATCAGTTTTCTTAAATCAATCTATATATCTAACACAGTTCCAATAAAAATACCAATTTTTTTCATGTAAGCAAGCATAGACAAGTCTATCTAAAGTTTATGTAGAAAAAAGAGGTAAGATTAATTTTTTAAGTGTTTGGGGTGGGGAAGAGAAGAGGGAAAAATTCAGTGGAAACTGAGTCTGGGCGATATAATACAAAGTAACTTATGGCATCTACCTTGCCAGCCACTGACCCCATTTGATCCAGGTACCACATAGATTTCCCCAAGTACAGGGGTCACGCCTGAGCACAAAGGTAAGCGTAGTTCCTGAGTACCACCAGGTATGACCCCAAAACCAAGACAAGAATAATGATGAATCAGTGGGGGCCAGACTTCTTGAATATAAATGTACTAAAAGTAAAAGTCATCAAGAATTAAAATAGCATGATGAAGATCCAGGTACCAATAAATCAATGGGATGAAATATAGAAATAAGAAATAAACATAAACAGATGTCCAAATATATAAAGATCTAGCATTTTAAATCAATGGGAAGAAGGAAAATAACTTGATAAATGGTGTTTTGCTATCTGCATAGACATCTGGAGAGAAATATCAAATCCATATCATACCTATTTGAAAACCAATTCTAAAAGCATTTAAACATAAAAGAATAAATTTAAAATATACTAGAAGTAAAAAGAGAAAAATTAAACTTTAAATTTCAAACGTTGGAGATTGTTTCTTCCTTGGAGTGAAAGCAAAAGAAAATAGAATATATAAACATTATTTTATCTGAACTTTAAATTTTTACTTTTAAATTCATTTTTATTCAGGCAATATTGCTTTACAAGAGCATACGTGTCTATACATTTTAGAGGTACATTGTCACCATATCACACTTAACCAAAATAACAATATCCCTCCACAGCAGTCCACTGGATGCAAAACAATATGGGGTAAATGCTTATAAAGCTTTGATCTTTACAATCAGATAAAAAGATAAATTTCCTATCATCTAAAGACTGCCTACAAATAAGAAAAAAATGAAGAGCCAGTCCTATAACTCATAATGAAATATGTAAATTAAACCACAATGACTAATTACAAATCATCTCTTATTTGACAAAGATCAAGAGATTCAGAAACAAATTGTGAGAGTCAGGGTAGAGAAAGAAGCATCACTTACAGGGTGGGTGGATTGCTGAAACACCTTAGGGAGAGCAATTCCATACCCACTATCCATCAAAATAAAACCAATTATTGAACCCAGGAAATGGTGCTTGGATCTTATAAACACTGCTGAAAGCCTCCCAAACCCCAATACCCACCAAGCAAAGATAAAATGCTTATATTCTCTTATCCAGCCATTCTACTTTTAAATATCTGTCCAAGAGGAGATGAGTCTAAACTGAGATATGTTAACTGCAACACTATTTGCACTAGCAAACGTTTGGGAACAATGCCCATAGAACATTTTAATTATTTCACAATATATTTATACACTGTTACTTTTTAAATTGGGGCTGCCCCCTTTCTACTAACATACTATCTGTGATATATTTTAAGGTGCAAAAAGGTATGAAAAAGAACAAGGAAAAGGAAGACAATATAAGTTTGCTCATCCACAGTTTACCTCTGGGAAGACACATATACAAAAAAACTGGTAAAAATGAGCATTGCTATAGAGGACAGGATGGCTAAGAAACAGGTATGGAAGAGACATTTCTTTATCACAGGGTGCCTGAATTTACATTTAAAAATTAAGAATTTTTCATGGGATTTTTTTGGAAGGCCATAACTGGCTGTGCTCAAGGATTACTACAGACTCTGTGCTTGGTAGTGCTTAGGAGACCATAATGGTCCTGGGGATCAAATGAATGTCAGCTGCATTCAAGGCAAGGACCTTACTTTCTTATGTTATCTCTAGAGCCTCTGTATATTTTAAATTTTGTAGTATAAGCATCACCTACTGAAGAAAATAATACAGTGGTTTTTTTTTTTTTATTTTTAGTACCACCAACTCACCCTGGTACTGTTCCATTTTGTTGCTATGTAAATTGTTCATTCCCAGCACACAGTGTGGGTGGGGATTCTGAGAAGAGTCTGACAGTATGTCAATAATTAGGACTTTACTATAGCTCCTGAATCCCTGGTATTGCTCAGGTAATTGGGAAGTGTCCTGCAGATTAGCAGAAGCCCCAGTCCCCCTACACATTGCTTGGAAGACCCCCAAAAACAAATCCAAGATATTACTGTTGTGATAATAACAAGTTTAAACATATTTGCAGCAATGAAGATTTTAAATAAAACATATAAGTGATTGAATTCTGGATATCCAAACCATACAGGTACTAAAAACAAGGTTGGAGGAGAGATAGGTCTATGTGTGCTGTTATGGACAGGTTTCTGAGGTATTTAGTGGAAATAAAAGCATAATAGACATAGCATAAAGAGTACAATTCTGGGACTGGTGTTTTAGTACAGCTAATAGGACATTTGTTTTGCATGTAGCTGACCCAGATTAGAATCCGAGCACTCCATATAGTCCCCAAGCCCACCAGCAGTGATATCTGAGCACAGAGCCAGGATTAAGCCCTGAATACTGCCACATGTGGCCTAAAAAAACATATCATATGTAGATGATATATCTAGTTATATATCATCTACATAGTTATATATTATCTACATATGATCTCTTTAGTACAAATAAAAAGATAGTATATAGCCATTATAAACACATACATATAACTCTTCAAAACTCACACAAAATGGCAATAATATTTATCACATAGGTGGCCTATCAAGGAAATAGAGGGAGAGTAATAATTTTATACCCTTTGGAGTGCTTAAAATTTTACTTAAAGTATTACTTAAATATTTGCGGTTATATACTACTAATGTATATAAAGACTCAATTGCTCATAGAAAAAAAATACATGTAAGAACAAGCACCAAAATCTAGTGGCGATTATCAATGGCTCTTGAGCTTGCTTTTTCTTCTTTTGTGTACCTTTGTTACCGTGATTTTTACAGTAAGCACTTAATATATTTTATGTCTTTTCAAAAATAACTGATGACATCAGGGAGATGTGACATCATTTTAGTAAAAGGCAGAAAACAAGTGTTTATACAAATCT